>NW_009952368.1:821647-841859 GCF_000747805.2 Chaetura pelagica
TTTCCCTGAAGATCTGACCAGGACTATCACTTTTCCATCAGGCCAAAGCTGTCTGCCTCATCCCAAGACTATTCACACAAAGCCTTCAGTCTATAGGGGGTTTTGAAGCCTCTTCCCTGCAATTCTGGCTCATCTCTCCTTCCCTGGGTATGTCCCCAAGAAAATTAGAACCTCTCTCATAACATCTCACTGGAACTGCTTGGGAAAAAAAAAGTGAACTTTTCTCATTTTTCAGTGGGAAAAAAACCCATTTCTGAAGAAAGGGAAGGAAAGAGAAATGAGAGGAGCCATTTTTTGTCCCAGTCATTTCTTTGTGCTGGAGTATGATTGCTAGAAAAAGATCCATCCTTGATATTAAGACCTCAAGTAATGGACATCCTACCAAAGCTCCCGATAAAACTATACTTAACCAGTCATTTCATGCATGTGGATCCATTCTTGACCTTAAAATGAGGACAATTATAGCTCCTCTTACTTGTGAGCCTGAAGATAAGGGTTGTAAAACATCTCAGAGCCATTAGAGTATTTTGGAAGATTTTGGAAGCATCACTTAAGCCCACTGTGCTTCAGTTTCCCTTCTTGAAAATGCAGAATTTTTACTAATTGGGGTGGACTTTCTTAGCTGTTGAAAAATTGCTTATTTTTTAGGATAGCTGAAGACAGGGGAGTGGAAATCAGCCAGGTGGGGGGCATGGGAAGGGTACAGCTGGTGGCAAGTGTCCTCTGTCCCCTGCCTGAGCTGCTTGCCAGGTAGTCACTCTACGTTCAATTATGCATCTTCTGTTCTCATTACAGATCTTCAAACAGCCTTGAAAATCTCCTCATTCTGGGCTTATTTTGTCCTCGTTAAATTTTTATCTCAGCTAAAGGAGGGAGATAAGAGCATGAAGCACATGAATGAGTCATGGGGAAGATCTCCATTGTCCCTCCACCCACCCTGGCCATGCATGGACCCTTCTCTGCCTTTGTGGCCAAAGCATGATGGTTTTAACCCAATTGGAAGGCCAAGATGCCTGAAAACAGTGTTTCTGAGGCACAGCCTAGCATCTCTGTCATTAAAACTCTTAGGAAAACATGGAAAATGTGCTTTCAGGATGCATTTCAAACCCAACTACAACAAGAAGTTTTTCCTGGTCCTCTCCATCCTTGCCCTGCTTTGAGCCTTCTCCTTATCACCTCTGCTCCTTAAAACACAGAATTTGAGGCTCCCTATGACCAAATTCATAACAATTTGCCTGCAACCTCCCCCAAGGGAGCATTATTAGCAGCAACTTTAGGTCTGATGGACACCTGAGGCTCTAGTTTTGCATCAAGGCTTCCAAAGATACATCATTTCCATTCACACCTATTAAATAAGAGCCAAGAAAACTATTTATTACAGCAGGGAAATTGGGCTGCAGCTTTTTACCTGCATGTATTTATGGGGATTTCACAATCTGTTCTTGCATGGGCAGTCGATACTCACCATATTAAATCTGTACAGGAAGTCATCTTGAGAAAATGTTACTTAAAAAGGTGATTTTATTTCTCTTCTGTAATTGTTCTTTCACTTCTGTGTTGGCCACCCATGAGCCATGCACCCAGGGTGTGTCATACTGTGGTGACAAGGCTTGTGGCTGTGTGTTAATGGAGCCAGGAACTGATTTATTCAACTATTGAATTATTCACTTCCACTCCCCCCAAAAGTTTGGGTTTTGGTTTGTTGTTTGTGTTGCAGGTTGTTTTTGTTTTATGGTTTTTGGTGTGGGTTTTTTTTTTTGGGGGGGGGGAGATTGGTTTGGTTGGTTTTTCCCTCTCGTAAGGGATAATTCACTTCATGATTGCAAATAGATTGCTGTAAACTCAGTGGAATGGAGCAGTAATTACCTAAGAGGTGATGGATTTCCCTGGATTTGGTGGGCTAAACGATCTGAGATGGACTGTACCAAGTAGGAGAGACTGTTTTGAAGCTGATCAATGAAATGCTGTGAGTTTTCTGTTTATTCCTCTTAGAACCAGAAGCCAGTTTCACTCTAAAGGGGAGTGGGAGCTCCCCAGGTCTCCACCTCAGCTTACCAACACCTTTGGAAACTGAACCATCTGAGCCAGGAGCACAGCAAAAATTGCATTTTGTATTGCCAGACCCAGCATTCCCAGGACATCATTTAACCCCTTATTCATTAGCTGCCCCTCTTTCCCAGGCAGGGAAGGGACATCCCGGCAAGGCAGGAGTCACCTCTGCCCCTTGTGGCTTCGGATGTCGCTTTGGTTGGGGACACGGCACAAAAACGCCTTTTTTTTTTTTTGCGAGCAGTTTGCAGACTGTTTGTGTGGTGGAAGGGGATTCCTGCGTCGTTGCAGGGATGTGGGAGTGTGGAGCATCTCTGTGCCCCCAGGGCTGGAGGAAAACCGACCTGTGTGTCCCAGAATGCGGGGATGCCGCCGGGTCACCGGGAAACGAGAGCTTTTCGGAAAAGCCACTAGTGGGAGCCCTGGTCCTGCACAAGCCCCGGCAGATCCCGCTCCGGGTGTCCCAGATAGTCCCGGGGGCTCTGTCTGAGCTTTCAACCTCCCTTATGGGTTTGCTGAAGCCTTTCCTATTGCTCCTGGCAGCTCTCTGAGCTTTCAGGAAGGAGAAATGGAGGAGCATGAGGACAGATCCCCCGGGTGGATGGAGAGGTCCCTTCTGCCCTTCCCACCGTGATGGGGATGGCCACGGCACCCCCAGGGAGCACTTTCCACCTGGCCCTGGGATAAAAACAGGATTTTCTACACTGACATGGTTGTTTGGGAGATGGAGGGAGGTACAAGGCATGGGGAGAGACTCTCATTCTCTTCTAGGATAGAGGCAGCTTTCTGAAAGGCTCTACTAAACCATCTCCTTTGTAGGTTTAGCATCAACCTTTCTCCTCTTTCCTTCTTCCAGGTAAAATGTGTCTTTCCTATTGCATTTCCTCTTGGGGAATGACTTGGTGCCTGAAATAACTGTCCACAGGGGCTTTTGAGGGGTTCATGACATGGTTGCTGCCCAGAGACCCATCATCTGTCATGGTTTAGGGGGGCAGCCCCAGAAACCTGATGGGATGAGAAGCAAGAGCTACAGTGTTGGGTTCAGGACGTCTCCACATCCACACCACAGCCCAAAAAGCAGCTTCACATGGTTTGCTCAGGCCCTACAGCCTGGCCTCAAGGAGAAAAGGATGTCTTATTAGGGCCTCTACTAATGTTCCAGATCATCCACCATGCCAAGCAGATCTGAAGGATTAGCAAAACAAATGAAGTAATGACTTTTCTGTGAAATTAAATTTTTTGTAAGATAATCCAAAGAGGAAATAGAAATTTTATTTCAATTATTCATTCAACTTCTTCTCAGCTCATTCTGGGTCGGGGTTTTTAATTCCTGGGGAAATCTCTAACAGCCTGTGGCCAGAAGATGCTCAAAGCCTGCAACCCACTCCTGGATCATGTCATCCCCCTGTTCACCCCCCAGCCTGCTTGGAAACACACACGACAGCCCTTAAAATTGTCTTTTCCCAGCTAAAATCCAGCCTGCAATGCAGGAATGTGCTGCATGGGTGAGATGTTTTGTCCTGTGTAATAACTGCATGAATAATTTAAATTGCTTGTATTGCTCATAGTTGAGGACTCCTGGACAGATGAGTGGTTAATAGATGGATTGTTCTTTTCCCTTATTGCATCAGAGAGCAGAGCAGCAGCAGGAAGTTCTTGGCCTTAAATTGGGACAGGGGTTTATTTCTGATCAGATTTTGCAATTTTTTTCTGGAACCAACTGCACTCCTGGCAGTGCTGTCAGCCCAAAATGGGGAGCAAACCATAGTGGTGGGTGCATTTTGTGTTTCATAGAGGATTTACTCCTTTTGTCAAAGCAGAGTTCAATCAACATCTTCTTGAAGAAAGAGGATGTGATACCCCACAGCAGATCTGTAGGTATGAGCAGGGCAAGTCTCTACCACCGCATCCATAAGGAATTACTCTCCACTATGGGATATACTGGGATGCTGCCCTAAACTGGGAGGTGAGTGAGTTTCTGGAGCAAAGAGGACACTTGGGACAAAGCCACACTTGATGTCATTGAAAGGTTAATCGCCATGAAAGATCTGACTAGGGAGGAAGTTCTTATTCCCCACCCTTGGAGAGTGCTCTTAGGATCTGCAGAGGTCCAGGAAGGGGGAAAAAAAATTAAATTAAAAGAAAAATTGGGTAAACTGTTATCAGCCATCATCTGGTGTGTGTCAGCTCTGGTCGGGCACCACAGCATGTGTCGTGTGCTTGGGAAGTGAGGACAGGAGAGGCAACCAGCCTGGCTTTCTGTCCTCTCCAGCTATTAAAGACTCCACTCTGGATCACAGAAATAACAGATGGACTCGCTGAGGATGTGGCTTTCTTGATGCAAAGCCCCCAGATCTCCTTTTTGTTCCAGCTTCTCAGGGCACTGGAATGTTTTCATTTGTCTCCCAATATCTCAGTGCTTTGCTCTTGGTCTCTGGAGTGGAGAGTGGGATCCAACCCCTCCCCACCCTGCCTGGTGAGGGGGAAACCACAAAATGAGCCAGTTTCCCATCCCAGATGGGAAGATGTCCTGGCCATCTGGCAGCAGGTGGCCATGGGCAGAGAGCAGATGAACCTCACAAAGTGTTTCTGTGAAATATCTTGGTTTCAGCATTTTTTTTTCCCCGCCCTGGAGAGAACAAAAAACAACAACCCAGAACCAGGATCACTGGGACAAACCCAACTGGTTACAACTTCAGCAGGTCACACACACATCTGGCTGTGGGAAGAGGATGGAGATGAGATGGTACCCTCCATGTGAAGCCTCCATCAGGAGATGATGGCAAAGGACCAGCCATTGGGGCTGGATACAGGTTTTTTGCAGCTAAATTTAGCCATTGCATCCCAAAAATACCATCTCTAGTGTAAGTCCATCTACTCCATGAGGGACAGGAGTCATGGTAAGGTTATTCCTCACCAAATAATTGTATTCTTAGCACCTTAGGTGCCAATTCCAGCTTTCTACCAAAGCTTTCCACACCCCCAAGAATAAAACCAGTTCTTTACTTGTGTTTTTCTTTAGCTGCTCTCAGTGGGGTGGTGAGGATTTGGGGCTCAAACCTGCCGAGTAAGATGATGTTTATTTAATTTGTCTGCTTTTCCCCACCATATTGGGGTTTGGTGGCACCTGGGAGCATACATGGTGAAGACGTTGAGTAAGGGAGGAGGATGATGGTGCTTCATTAACTGGGCACCCAGATCCCACTGGATTCCTTACAAGTAGTGGTGGGTTGAATGTCCTGGGCCAATGAGCTCAGGTAAATCAGAATACATAGAGGAACAATGAAAGGAAGGGAAGGGAAAGGGAATGGAAGGGAAGGGAAGGGAAGGGAAGGGCTTCCATTTTCTGTGAAATGGGACATGGGGTAGGCACAAGCCTGTCTCCAATGAGGAACAGCATTAGAGATGGAACTACGTCCCAAAATAGCCTCATTACTCCTCGAGATGCCGTGTCAGCAGCCAGCAGTGAAAATAGTCCCTGCTGATGCCTTCAGACTTCAGCAGAACTGTAATGGGAAAGAAATTGGTGGTGACTCCCAGGTGCTGGAGTGATGGCAATGTGCATGGGTGCTCCCAGGCAAGGTCAATAAATGGGAATGGAGTTCATTTTCTGAGAGTGGAGCAGCTCTAGGGTGATGGGTGTTTGATGGCTGTCAGTGGAGCTCCAGCTTTCTTGGCTTCAGCCCTGGTAGAAATGGAGACAAAGGAGAGGAGCTGGTGGCTCTTGCAAGTCTAGGGGAGCAAAATCAATGTAAGGGACAGATAATCTTTAAAAAGCCCAAAAAAGAAGTAAATTCCCTATGGATTTTACATGCCAGGAGGTATCAAAACTTTTACATTTTACCAAAAGGCAGACAAAACCTCATTAAAACTAAAAAGCCTACTAAAAATGGTGCATGTTTGAGGTATTGCAATGGGAAGCCCTGTGTGCCAATGTGCCTTTCTCCATATCTCTGGGTGTTTTTTTGTGTTTTTTTTTTAGTATGAACAGCAGTTCAAGCCATCTAGAAGGTGCCCAAAGTGGTTTCCAGGCTGTATTCTCCAATCATGAAGTTATTTGAAGTCCTTCTGCATCTCCAGCTACGTTGGTGGATGGGTTTTATTCACCTTCTCTCTAACCACTTTGCAGTTCCTCTTTCCAAGCTTATTCCAGCCAAAGCCACCAATCCTGATTTTTAATATAAGCTGGGACTCCTCTGTGACTCTGGCATCAAGGGATTTAAGGCAAAACCCACTGATTTTCATATTCCTTAGACCCTGCAAACTTGCAGCCCTTCAGCTCTGGCCTTTTCCTGAAGCTGATGAAAGTGAAAACTGGAAATACGAAAAAGGGGATGAAAAAGGCAAAAGTGACAATGAAATGCTCTTCTGAACATCATGTAATCCCTGCAAATACTGCCCAGTGTGGTCACACACATATTGAATCAGTCAGGAGTCCATATGTATATCCCTATGGACCAAGAGATGGATACATGGACCATTAGATGGTCCCAACTGGAGAAAAGCAGCTTGAGCTTGGGACTACTGTGGGATTTAGGGTGGCTCTTTCTCCTCTTTTCCCTCTCTTAACACTTCCTGCTTTCACGGAGTGGAATAAGGACCTCCTTACCCATTCCAGGGATGCAGGAATTTAGGAAATGAGATGGAATCCTGCAGCAATGCTCTTAGGATCCGTACACCAACCTTTGCAGCTCCAAATCACTCCAAAAAACATAGCACCCACTCCTGTTTTCCTCCTCCTATCAAAGCCTCCTGGCTCTGGGCTGGTTTTCACCTCTTGTTTTCTACTGGGAAGTGGGATTATTTTGGATTTTCTGGGTGCAGTGTGCAAGATTTTGCTTCAGTTGGGTTAAAAAGCCTCTTCCAGTCCTTGCTCCACAGAGCAATGCAGTTTGGGAATATTTGCACAGAGCACAGTGTAACCACAGTGTAACCATTTACTTTTTGCATAAGGGCAAAGTTTTTTCACAGAAGTATTTAATTTTAATTAATGGCCAAGATTGCTCTTTCTAATCCTCTGCCTCTGTAAGTCTGCCCTGGAATTGAAATGCATTTTTTTTTTTTTGTAATTGGAAATTAGAAAAAAAATGCTTTATTATTCACATGAACCAATTGCCTGTGCTTGAAGTCCAAGTCCTTGCACTTCCCTTTTGGAGAAAAACTGGGGTACAGGTGGTTTCACCTCAACCCAGGTGCAGGACCTTGCACTTAGTCATGAAGTTAAACCAGGTTGAGTACAAAGTCCTGCACCTGTGTTGGGGCAATCCCAAGCACAAATGCAGGTTAAGAGGAGAATGGATTGAGAACAGCCGTGAGGAGGACCAGAGGGTGTTGGTCAATGAAAAGCTCAACATGAGCCAGCAAAGTGCACTTGCAGCCCAGAAATCCAACTGCAGCCTGGGCTGCATCAAAAGCACCATGGCCAGCAGGGTGAGGGAGGGGATTCTCCCCCTCTTCTCTGGTGAGACCCCATCTGGAGAACTGTGTCCAGTTTTGGAGTTCTCAGCACAGGAAGGACAGGGAGCTCTTGGAGCAAGTCCAGAAGAGGCCACAGAGATGATCCCAGGGCTGGGGCAGCTCTGCTCTGGAGACAGGCTGAGGGAGCTGGGGCTGTTCAGCCTGGAGAAGAGAAGGCTCCAGGGAGACCTTAGAGCAGCTTCCAGTGCCTGAAGGGGCTCCAGGAAAGCTGGGGAGGGACTTGGAACAAGGGCTTGTAGGGAGATGACAAGGGATAATGGTTTTAAGCTGGAAGAAGAGAGATTTAGGTTAGACATTAGGAAGAAATTCTTTGCTGTGAGGGTGGTGAGAGCCTGGCCCAGGTTGCCCAGGGAAGCTGTGGCTGCCCCATCCCTGGCAGTGTTGAAGGGCAGGTTGGATGGGGCTTGGAGCAGCCTGGGCTGGTGGGAGGTGCCCCTGCCCATGCAGGGGGGTGGGACTGGATGATCTTTAAGGTCCTTTCCCACCCAAACCAGTTTGTGATTCTATGATTGATTCTATCATTCTGTGATTCCCCCATCCTGTCTGCCTTTGGGTCCAGAGTCTGAAGACCTTTGGGTTCAAATACATGATGCTTAATTGAGTTATCCAAAAGTCTTCTCCCCTTTCCACCAGGGGTGGACTTCTTCTGAGGTTTTGAACCGAAACAAATTGCCTTTTCTTTTTTTTATCCCTACTTAGTTCTCCCCGAGGGCGAAGCTCTGCAGCAAATTAGGTATTAACATCTGTACAGCTCTGTTATCCACCGTGCCAATCACAGCTCCATAATTGCCCGCGATGTCTTCCCTGAAGGATGCCTGCTCGGATGTTTAATAAAACAACCAAACTGGGGCTCAAATTTCCTTGCTTGTATGAAAAATTCATAGCTGCAGTTCCCAGGGAGCTGCAATCCGTCGCCCATCAGCAGCGAGGGGATTTCCTGAGCCTGGGAAAATGCCCCAGTGTTGAGTGGCTCCTCTCCCAGTGCATCCTCAGGGATGCCCATCAAGGGGAAACTGAGGCAGGGATATGAGAGAGAGGATTGTGGGGGCAGGGAACCCAAGGAAAGGAGTTTCCTTTGCAGTAGAGCTTTAAATATTGGCCAAGTCCAGAGTGGGTTTGGACTCACTGCCGGGTTGAGGCTGTGGCACCAGGTGCAGCTTTCCCAGCTCCTCAGTGGCTCAAGTGATTTCAAGCTCCACTGCTAAAATATGCACCTGAAAACGGAGCATAAATTGTATATTTGATTGTAAAAATTGCTGTTCATGCTGCATTGCTTAGTGACATCCATCACCGGGCGGGCGGGCAGAACGCGAATGCGCGGCTCCCGTGAGGAGCTGCCACGGAGCAGCCGCAGGGAGGATTTATCTACCCACCAAATGTCATTCCCAGGAGAGTGGCACAAGCAATTCCGCATAACAAACCCGGGAATACACACACAGGGATGCAAACCAGGGGAAAATACGTCCCCCTTCTTCTTCATGACAAACTCCCCAGGGCTGAGGGGAGGAGGAGGAGAACTTGCCCACCTGAGTTTGTGTTGCGTGTTGATCTGTCACCAGCACCAGCTGAAGCCTGAAAGGATTCCTAGGAAAGTTTTGCTTCCATTCTGTAACATGTACTCCGTTATGAAGCTTTTTGTTGTCACAGCTGGTTTTTACAGGTTGAGCATCCTGAGCTCCTCTTTTTGGTGCAAGAAAACTGAGGCACAGGAAAGAGAAGTGCTCTTTCTCATAGCAAGCTCAGGGTGGCTCTGGAAGAGGATGAGCATCCATGGGGTGATGCTTGGTGCTATATCCCCCCCATTTTGCCCACCTGATTTTAGGATTCCTTTTAGCCCTTTAAACCACATCAGCACCTGCCTCCGGATGGGATGAAGCTGCCCTGAGGCACATCCCTGGCTCTGGCAGCTCCCCCAGGATAGCCAAATCACTGGGGATGCATCCAGGTGCTCTCCAAGAAGACACCAGGATTTTTGAAACCACCCTGTCCCGTCTTAAAAGCAGCACAGACAGCTGGCAAAGTTGGGTGGAGAGATGTGTTTAATAATACTTAGAGCTGTTAATAAAACGACGAGATGATGAACCAGGAGATGAAGGCTGAGATTTGCAGAAGGGCTTTAGGTTCATGGGCCCAATTAAAAAGAACAACAGGAATTGGACTAAATTAAGGCTGAGCTCCCAAATCTCCTAAACTTCAGCAATAGATGGAGGGAGAAATGAGTTCTGTCTGTCCTCTGCTATGTCTCCAGTGAACCCCTTGGACTGTTTTTTTAAATTTTTTCTCCCCTTGCTGCTGCCAAAGTGGTTGTCATAATAATAATTAATCATAAGCAGAGCTCATTCGTTTGCATGGGACAATATTAATATGAGTTGGCAAGCCAGACCGTGCTTTGCAGACATTAACTAATTCATCCTGAGAATAACAGAAGGTGATTTTTAACGCCCAAATTGTGCTGAGCAGGGCAGCATCCCTGGGATAAAACTCTTCCTTCCTCCCCAGAAAGAGATGGGTTGGCTTTGGGACACAAGGGTGATGCTCAGGAGCAGCCCGGGGGGACCATCAAGGCTTGGATATCCTGATAATAAAAGAAATAAAATCATATCAAGCCCCTGGGTGAAAAAGAAGGCTTGGAGCACAACACCTCTAGTTTTGAGGGGGTCTCTTTCCACCCCGGAGCTGCTCCTTTAATGATGAATAGTTTATTCCACTTTTGCCTCTAATTTACTGACTTGCTCAGGGTGGTTTTTTTTCCTCTCAACTAGAACAATGGGAGGGTTTTGAAGCTGAAGATGTAATAATGCTGGAGTCTTCAGCTTCCCCGTTCTGGTTCCTCATTATAAAGTTATTTCCCAGTGATTTGAAATATAAATGATGCCTTTGATGTCTGCGTTTTTAAAATTGCTCTTTTTAATTATTTTTTTTTTTCTCCCAACAAGATGTTCCCCCCTCCCCAGCTTAACCCAACCCCACCGCCGCGTAAACACAGCTCGGGCAGAATAAATAAAATGCCTCGAATTGCAAGATTTTTGCTTTGAACAAATGGGATAATTGGGGCAGCTGGAATAAAAAATAAAAAAATAAATAAAAAAGAGGAAAGAAAAGGAAAAAAAAAGAAAAGAAAAGAGGAAAAAAGAAACAGCCTTGAGTGCGGTTTCTTTTATTATTTTATTATTTTTTTTAAAAGGAAATGGGGGGGAAATGAAGCCTGCTTTTCAGCTTTTATGGTGAAATAAAAGGCAGTGAGCCCAGCTGGGTGAGGAGAGCTGTCAGATGTCCCTCAGTCAGCTCCAGCTCCTTTTCCCCTCCAGTTGGCAGCAGCACGGTGGGACAGGGGGGCTGCGATGGGGAAACGCACCCCAGAGATAAACCCCAGCCAACTTTCCTTTAAACTTCCTGAATTAAAAGCCAGAGCCTCCTGATGCTGCACTGATTCCAGCTCTGAATCCCTACATGTGCAAGTATTTCTCCTCTTTGCTTCAGCATCACCTACAGGGCAGCAGGAACATACAGAAGACACCTTATACACCCTGTATGTGGGTACATAGGGACAGCGTCTTCCCACCAGCATCCCTGGGCAGACAAGGGCCCCATATCCCATGAAGCATTTTCTTGGCAAAGTCAGGAGCTCCTGATTCCAGTGATAAAAAACCTGTGAGTTTAATTTAAAATTATTGTTTCCTATGGATCTATAGGAGCAGGTTCAGCACGATGTGTGTTAACCATAAAGGCAATTAATAGAGAGCAAGAGGGAGGGCAGCACCTTTGGGAGGGAACTGGGAAGAGGGAAGAGGAAAACTGACACCAGCCCAGGCTGGCTGCATCCCTTGGGATTCCTGGGGAGGTGGAGGATGCTTCCAGCAGGATCAGATTTCTGCCAAGGCAGAGAAGTCAAGGGGAAAGTGTCAAATTTTTTTTTGTATTTTTTTCATTCCTGTAACATTTCCTTCACCTGATCCTTCGGCTGAATTTCCAGAGGTAAAGTGTCTCATCCCAGGAAAGCAGAGAGATTCATGCACAGCCCTGCCTCAGGTTTGTCTGAGATATACTGGAAGGAAGCATCTCCCTGAAAAATTAATACACAGGGCAAGGTATTCCTCTACCCCGTAGTATATTTTAAAACTGTGGTTGGTTGGGTATTAAAACTGATGTCTACAGTTTGCAAGCCCAGCTCACCTGCTGGATCAACAAATTGGTAAAAGAAGTGGAAAATAACTCATGAAATGCTTAAAGTGCCCTGGAATTCCCCAAACCCAGCGTGATTTGGTCCCACCTCATGCAAAACCCAGTACCATTCTGCCAGTGAGTCTATAAATCACTGGGAGGTCACAAACATCCCAGAGATGCTCACAGGTACCTTGGAACAAGATGCAAATTAAATGAAGGTAGAGGAGTTTGCATTTTATATCAAAATTATAGTTGTTATTAACAGGGCCTCCCCCCGCTGGACTATTATTTTTTAAATATTTCTTATTATTTTATAAAAATAGAATACAAAAAAAAAAAAGAATCAGGCTCAGATGAAAAATTTAACAGTGAGTGAGATTTAAGTTTTCATCTTCTAACGATGTCCGGAGAGTGGATGTCATCCTGAAAAGGACAAACTGTGAATTAAAGTGATAGTCAGATGATAAAAAGCCTTCACTTAAAATATAAATTTCCTCCCCATGTTATTAATGACATGCAACATTAATATTTTAAACTGGATGAATTTTAAAAATCGTCATTTTCAAGCCAGACTGAAAGATTTTTTGCTGAGATTATAGCACTGGGAGGATCCCTTCATATATTCATTTCAAGAACACTATATCAAATACAAATATAAATATCACTTTTCTCACCCTTCTCATCCTTACCTTGCTCCTATTTGCACTTTGAAACCAAAACTAGCCTGGCTGATTGTGAGGGAGGCAGGGATTTTGTCTGGAAAAGCAAAAAACAAAACAAAACCAAAAAAAAAAAAGCTCTTTTTTGCCAGCAATAATATCACTTGTAATGGATGTTACATTTTAAAGGGCACGGGAGCATCTCAGTGCTGGGTCCTCATGCTCTGGAGCAGGAGGGAGAAGTCCATAACTCACTGCTGAGCTCGGGATACATAATTTATCCCTCACAATTCTCCATCAATTGGTTATTAAAAGTGGCCTCCCTGTGATGGGATGTTATTAAGTATGTAGGAGGGAGAAGATAAATCTAGTTCCTGAGGTAACTAACTCCCAGTTACGCTCCATATGCAGAATGTTGCTTACTTTGTCACAAAAGATTGGGGTTCTGCCCCATTTTGGGGTAAAAAATGAGCATTTTGGTGCAAAGCAGAGCAGCAGCCCTGAGTATAACCTCCAACAAGGTCCTCACATCCTCATGGGATCTCCAAGCACCACAGGAGTATGGATATAATGACATACTGAAAAATAAAGTTGGAAGTTGGATCTGCTGGCATCCAGGGCATCATTTTTGCAGAGCTCTTATAGGCCAAGAGCCATTTCCCTTGGCAGCCTGTGGATGGGGCACAAAGAGCATCCCCAATTAAAAAAAAAAAAAAAAAAGGAAATCATTAAGGAAAAAACCAAAATAATTTGCTGGGGCAAAGCACCCTCCAAGCAGCCATTTCCTCCTAGCTAAATGCCAAAGATTGGAGCTTGGGGTCTCGTTTGGATAATGACCATGATGAAGAAACTCCCTTGGGCAGAAGAAAAAGATTTGAGGAGAATAAAACTGCTGGTGCTGGAAAATATATTCAGGGGGAATTCAATTGCCTCTCTCCAATCGCTGGGTGATTATGTGCCAGCAGCTTGTGGGGGTTTTTTTCTCTTCCCAATGTGGATATTTGGACACAATCCACCTCCCTGTGCTCAGGAATGTTGTTTATCCTGCCAGGACCAAGATCGGATGCTGCGTTTTTCCCAGGGTGAATCACAGGGAAGAGGTTGAAGCAGCCACCCTTCAGTTCCAGCAATAAATAGAGAGTAATGCACCACCCACCATAAATACTACATAAAATTTAAAAGCCAGTAGCAAATGATCTCCCTATGTCCAAACTCAGCTGTTTCCCCATGGAAAGCTGTGTACAGATGGAAAACTCTGGCTTGCCCCATCCTTGCCTCCTGTGGGGTTTATTTCCCTGCAAGCTTGTGGTATCTTATTATTTTCAGCCGTATTTGCCCTCCCAGAATTTTATTTACCCCCATTTCCTCATGCTTAACAACACACATCAAGCTGCTTCTATGATCTGCAGGTCTCTGCATCCCATTGTCTTGTTTCTCCTTATCAGCAAATCAAAAGAACCTTGGACCATAATAATGGTACCACAATATTGTACCACTGCCATAATCTGTCTGAAAAATGTAATAAATAAATAGAATAAAGAAGAAAAAAAACCAATAAAACTGCTAAAACCAGATGCTGGGAGAGAGAGGGCTGGCTAATTTTTAAAAAAACCAAACATAAAAATTGTTACAGGCTCTACAAGGACACAGATCTCAGCTGATGTTGGGATATCCCAACGTTCCCGTTTCCTGGCAAAGGGATAAAAAAACCCAGGCAGAAAAGACCACCAACCCTTCCCAGCCCCCCACAAGCTCCTCCACCAAATTTCTTTTACTTCACAGTTTAGGTCAGCTTCAAGTAGGTCACAAGGATGTGTGTATCTTCCGAATAAAGTCTTTAATCGGCTGATGGATATGAAAAAATAAATTACTGTGGCAAAATGTAATAAACGTTAAAGGGAAAATGATGAGGGTAATATAACGACATTGATTTAACTAGGATGATATAGAGGAATTGTCTGGTTTATAGGTCTTTAGATGTCTATTAGTGGCTCTGTATTAAGGAACGGGGCTGTTCTCTTGATATACTTAAGAGCTGTCGGTAATTCCTATTTCACAGTTGGCTGCTTCAATTCAGGGAGCGCGAAGCAGCCCCAGCCACCCTGGCCCGGGCTCACCGGAGGGTGACCGACCACCTCACCAAAGCTGTTCTTCACCAGACAGATTATTCAAACCCACAGCATGGCCAAAGGAAGCATTTGTTTTAATAACCGTATTTTCAGACTTTAAATGTTATTTTCCCCCATTTTTAGGGTCATGTCTGTGTTTTCATACTTTTAACTGTTGTTTCACATGTCCCGCTGTGTGCCTGATACCTCAAGGGATCTTCTTGTTGAGATGCTCTATCCATTCTCCCTTTGGGATGCTTCATCCATCCTCCCCTTGGGATGTTCCTTCCGTTCTCCCCTTGGGATTTTCCATCCATCCTCCTTTTGGGATGATCCACTTATTCTCCTCTTGGGATGTTCCATTCATCCTCCCCTTGGGATGTTCCATCCATCCTCCTTTTGCGTTGCTCCTCCTGTTGGGATGCTCCATCCAACCTTCTCTTTTGATGCACTTCCATGACACACAGCATCCTGCTGGGAAGCAAGATGCATGTCACGACAGAGCACATTTCAGCTGGATACCAAATGGTTCAACCCTCCCAAGCTGGAGCAGGAGGGATAGCACAGAGCTCTGCACCCAAACCCACACCAAACACTGAATGAAAAAGAGAGTTTGATCCCTAAACTGCCTTTTCCTGCTTCTTAGCAAGAATGAAACATTTCCAAAAGTATCAGAAACATGATGGGAAGTTGTTTTTCTTGATACTTCATAACATTTTTACCTGTGGCATTTTGGCTGCTTTATTTTATTCTATTTTTTTATGACTGAGGAGTAAAAGAGGTTTTTATCGAAAATCTGTTTTTCAGGGACAAGAAAATCAATAAATATATATCCATCCAAGCCTTTTTTAAAGAACTAGGAAAAGGTTCCCTTGTGCAAACAAAGCAAGGCTAAATGCCTCCTTTGGATGAGACACCCAACTTTGAAATGCCTCGTTACGAGAGAAGAATTCTGCGCTTAACCCCAAATTCTTTTTGTTTTACATGTTGTAAAGATCCCAGTGCCACTGTCAGCCATTCAGAAACCAAATAAAAAAAGGGCTAAAACCATCAAATAACTGGTTTGCAATGATTTCTTTGGTCAATTTCAGCCATAACCGAATTCCTGAGGCTCCGCTAATCTCTTTAGCATTGTCGGGCTGGGCTCTGCCTGTGACACTTTTATCCGTTGCTGTTCCCCTTCCCTTCTTTTTATTAACAAGATAAAACCTGGGATGCAGTGCAATTGATCTGGCATTTTTCAAAGCATCTCCAAGGGTTGATGTTGCACCTTCAGAAGGAGCCAGGACTGATCTGCATCTCTGCAATCCTTTAACCCCCCTGAGTACACAGATATTGAATTTCCACTGTCCCTCAGCCCAAGCCAGGGCACTGAAGGACAAAGTTGATTCCTGTATTTTCAATATATCAATCTCAGCTGCTCTTTGCTTTCTCTTCCCAGGGATTTTCACCTCTACTTCCCTTTTTCTTTTTTTTCATGCTGGACAGGCTCCAACAGATTCAGGATGCATTTGATATTGCTCCTACCCTATCAAAGCACTCAACGAGCACAGATTTCAGTGAAGTGTGGAAGGAAAGCAAGAGAGGTTTTTATCTCTTCCTCTTCTCTGAAGCCCAGACTCATCTCTGCCTCAGCAGCTGCAGCCCCAAAACCTGTCTCTGAGTGGATGAAGGAGGCTGCTGCGATAGGGAAAGCATCTCTGGAGATGGGGCCAAGCCTTTCCTCCAGCACAGTTTGCCTCTACCACCTTCCCAAGGGTGGGTGGGTTTGGAACGGGGCTTCTTGCAGTGTGTGGAAAGCTCCTGGTGCTTGCAGCTCCCTCTTGGTTCTTGCATCTTGCTTCTCATGCATCTCACCCCTGGTGGTTGCACCTCTTTCTCGGTGCTTGCGTGTCCCTTCTGACACTTGTGTCTTCTCCTGGTTCATGCATAGCCCTCTTGGTGTTCCCACCTTCCTCCTGGTTCTTGCATCCCCCTCCTGACACTTGCATTTTGCTCAGGAGAGGAAGGCTGCAACAGTATGCCCAACCCTTAACTACTCCCTGGAGACTCCCCAGCAGAAGGAGCTGCAAACACCTCAGCCCCCAAGGGAGCTGGTGGAAGGGCTCAAAACTCCTTAACCACCCATAAACCCAAGCAAATCCAAAATCTGGGGGTGTGGATAGCAGGGAACAGTGATGTCCAGGAGCTCCATGGCTTCCGGCAGGATCTTCCTACCTGGAAGCAGCTGGAAAATGGAGTAACTGGCAGAGGAACATCCCAGCCCCCCTCTAACAGCTGAGAGAAACAGAGAACAGATGGCTTGGGGTTAAATGTGAGTTACAAAGCTACAAAATAAAAATAGCGTTTGTGCCCTTCCCTGTGCCTTTATAGAGACAGAAAGAAAAAGCACTGGCGTGGGGGGGGGCACAGCTTGGCTGTGTTTTGGTGGGGGTTTTGTTGCTTTTTTACCTTGGGTTTGGGGTTGGTTGTTTTTTTCTTGCATTAGAGAAAACTAGACAGGAGCTGTTGGTGGATAATTTAACCCTGGGAAGGGGTAAAGTTTGAGAAAGAATGAAGATCCAATGCAATAAATTGCATGAAACATGGAGATGACACACACTGGGGACTCCAGGCTCCCTTGCCCATTTTATTGCTTTGCAAAATCCTACAGGAGAGCAAGGGAGGGACGAGAGGATCTAAGAAGCCTAAACTGGGAGCCAGCAAAAGCTTTTGTGTCCCTTCAAAGTCAGATTGCAGAGAGGTATAAGGGCCCTTCCCTCCTTCAGACGGGGATTAGGACGTAATTAAGGTGACATGTCACTATAATTACCTCTCCCATCCAGGGAGCTTGTCCCTGGCTCAAATTTATTCCCCTGGAGTGGGATCAACCAGGAAATAATTTGTGAAGGGCTGTGGTTTGGTTCAGCCTGGCTTCAAAGAAGGGCAAAACATCCCGTTCAGCCCCGCTTCCCTCCTTGCTCTGGGCTTTGGGGGGAGATTTATTTCCACCCCGACAGTCGCTCAGCCCCAATAACAGCCCCAGTCACTGGCTTTAAATACAGGTTGGACACTCAAATAAGTAAGATCCTGGTTGCTACGTACGACGCGGCGATTAAACACCTTTTGTTGACGTAGCGATCGCTGTTCAGACAGAGACAGAAGAGAAGATGCGTCGATTTGGAAAATAAATCACACACCATAGGGAGAAAAACCAAATGATTCATCTAGAGCCAAGGAGCAGCTGAAGGGTTTGCAGCTGAGGCTGCGGCTGCAGCGGCGGGAATCGTGCCCAGCGAGTTTGGAGCGAGATGCCGGCTGGGAATGTCGGGGGGAAAATCAACATCGTTGCCAGGATGGAGGCTCAAGGCATCGTGGCTTTACCCCAAGTGCTGCTTTCCTCTCGCACTGGGTGAAACGGAGCGTTTGGGTTTGGTCAATTAATTAAACTGCTGGTTCACTTTTTAGGGAAAAGCGGGGGGTGGGAAAAAGGCTTCATAGGAGCTTTCGAAGATATCGCAGCAAAATGTTTTGGCACTTCTGAAACAAAGCCTTTCACATCTGAAACATCTCCGTGGTTTTCAAAGGTTTTCTGCTCTTTAAGTCTTTTCTAGCCTGAAATTATTCATCTAATTAACATAATCCTGAATTCACACCTCTCGGGTCCTCCTGAAACATCATTTCCAGCGGATGCACAGACTGATCAAAAAACCTTTTGCAAGGTATTGACATAACTTTGCCCGTGTTCACACCTTTTTTCAAACTTCTAATTCAGTAAATATATCTACCAATGTGCTAGAAACGTGATGAGCAACAAACCCCCAAGAGAAACCTATTCTGTGTTCCCAAGATGCTGATATAAATAGAGATATGGTTCATCTCAGTTTGGACACATCCTCATGGCTCCACATGCAACCCCACAAACTCTGCATTCCTCAGATGTCCATGGATATCTATACCCACCTTCCAACATCACATTCATGTCCCTTCCCATTCAGATGGGCCTGTAGAAAGCTGAGCCTGGCTTGTGGGTCTCCATAAATTTATATTTTTAGGCCTAGCAGAAGATGGGTTTGTGCCCACGGGCACCCAAGTCCAGGAGCTTCATAAAATCCTGTAGGCTGGGAGGGTCAGGAGGAAACTTCTTTCCACCTATTTTTGTCAAAGCCACCTTGTTGCTGATATAATTCCTTGGAGGTCATAAAAAACGCATTGACAAAGCCCTCCCTGACTTGAAGTGTGAAAGAACTAATGGAAACTGAGTGAGACTGGTACAGTGATGGGAGATGAGATGGGGTGATGCTCAGCCCTGCCTGCTGGCTTTGCAGTTCATGGTAGGGGAGGCACATAGCTAAGGAGGGCTTCTGGAGTGTGGGTTTGTGCACATCCCTCTTTCTTGAGGACTAAGGTGTTAAATGGGTCACCTTGAGCTATTTATGGATCTCACCTGGGTCCTTTGGGACCACCCTGGTGTTAGGGCAGAGGGAATGTGACAATGAAACAAATTTTAAAGCACCTGGTTAGCTGAAGAGCTGGACCCTCGTTTACACTCTGGCCTCTCTAGGATGCAAACTGAGCTTCTGGAGACCTTTTATGTTCAGAGCAGCTCAATTATAAATATGAATCCAGCCCTCCAGGGCCATTTCTTTTCATCCAAAGAGAAAAAACTAAAATCTTCCTGACTTCTGGAAGTGAAGTGGGTCAAGATGGTTTGGGGTGGACTTAAATCTCCTTGAGAATGGAATGTTGCAGCTCCTTTCCTGTCACAGCAGCCATGGAAGGGAAATGATGGTTGTCCTGTCACACCAGTATTAGAGCAAAGGTGTTTCCCCAGTTCCCCTGCAGAGGTCTTCTCCAAAGAGCAGAAGAGCAGGCAGAGGATGAGGTCAAGGAAGTCTTCTGGACTTCACTCATGGAGAAATGACATTGCCCAGCAAACAGTGGGTTTCGCCGCAATGATCTTGAATTTCATGCTCCATTGCTCTGGAAGAGGACATGGGGTTTTGAGTGAAGTGAGATAAATCTGAATGTGCTGGAAGCTGTACAGGCTGGGTCTTTTGCCATCAGGGGTGAAAAGGTTTATAGGGAAAAGGAGATGGAACCATCCAGAGTGTAAATACCTGGAGATGGTGTTAGAGCAAAAAGATAGGGGAAGGAAAGAAGGATGTGACTGGAACATGCACCAAGATGTTAATCTTCTATGGAGTGGGTAATGTACCAAATTCATGTGTGGAGCTGGAAAGTGCTCAGATGAGGCAAGGAGGGCATGTGGGTACCTGGGAATGAGGATTTCAGAGATTGGGCTGTCAAGACCCTCCAGGAACTATTGAAAGAAATAGAGCCACAAAGATGCTGAAGGGAGTGGAACATCTCCCTGATGAGGAAAGGCTGAGGGAGCTGGGTCTCTTTAGCTTGGAGAAAAGGAGACTGAGGGGTGACCTCATCAATGTTCACAAATATGTAAAGGGTGAGTGTCAGGGAGATGGAGTTAAGCTTTTTCTCAGTGATGACCAGTGACAGGACAAGGAGCAATGGGTGCAAATTGGAGCACAGGAGTTTCCATGTGAATCTCAGGAAGAACTTCTTTGCTGTGAGAGTGCCAGAGCCCTGGGCCAGGCTGCCCAGAGAGGCTGTGGAGTCTCCTTCTCTGGAAACATTCCAACCCTCCTGGACACGTTCCTGTGTGATGTGCTCTGGGTGCCCCTGCTCTGGCAGGGGGGTTGGACTGGGTGAGCTTTCCAGGTCCCTTCCAACCCCTAGGATTCTGTGAAAGGT
>NW_009952368.1:842190-872748 GCF_000747805.2 Chaetura pelagica
ATCTCCCTGATGAGGAAAGGCTGAGGGAGCTGGGTCTCTTTAGCTTGGAGAAAAGGAGACTGAGGGGTGACCTCATCAATGTTCACAAATATGTAAAGGGTGAGTGTCAAGGAGATGGAGTTAAGCTTTTTCTCAGTGATGACCAGTGACAGGACAAGGAGCAATGGGTGCAAATTGGAGCACAGGAGTTTCCATGTGAATCTCAGGAAGAACTTCTTTCCTGTG
This sequence comes from Chaetura pelagica, assembly GCF_000747805.2. Lineage (NCBI taxonomy): Eukaryota > Metazoa > Chordata > Aves > Apodiformes > Apodidae > Chaetura > Chaetura pelagica. Next base: position 842,416 of record NW_009952368.1, read on the forward strand.
AGAGTGCCAGAGCCCTGGGCCAGGCTGCCCAGAGAGGCTGTGGAGTCTCCTTCTCTGGAGACATTCCAACCCTCCTGGACACGTTCCTGTGTGATGTGCTCTGGGTGCCCCTGCTCTGGCAGGGGGGTTGGACTGGGTGAGCTTTCCAGGTCCCTTCCAACCCCTAGGATTCTGTGAAAGGTCACTCTTGACCTTACTGATGACAGTACTGAGGGCATCCCTTTCCATGGAGGGGAGATGTTCCTGTTACAGCTCCCCAGCCCCTCGGTGTCTCGAGACACTGTCTCCAGGGCTGGGGCCACCAGGGCAGCCTGTCCCTGCCATTTCTAATGAAGCAATGGGATGAGATGCTTTTGCTGATTCATCACCTCTCCTGGAGATGCTGAACAAGCCTCTTGGGAGCTTCTCTTAACCAGAGAAGAGCTTATCTGTGGCATCTTAAGGACTTCTCAGGTGAGACACATCCTTCCCTGACAAAAGAAGAAAGGAAACACACAGGTGGGGAGAGGACACAATTTTTTATTCTTATTTTTTGACCCCAGCTCTTGAGGTCTGACTGCAGCTCATTCCCACCAGGGATGAGAGGAGAGGTGGTGCCTGCCTTGGTGCACAACCTATTTGCTGTCTTCTCTGGCACTTGTCTGCAGCCGGAGCATGAACCTTGCAAGGTGAGACAGGATCTTCCTCGCTGCAGGGAGAAGTTAAGAGAATTGGCAGGGATTGCAATGGATCTAATTGATTCCCCAACAGAAATCTCTCCCCTCAATTAGAAGCCTAAATCATGACCGAAGAGCTCTGACCTCCGTGTTCTTTCTTTCCCCCAAGGAGAAGATGCTGGAGGAACCAGAAATTCTGAGTTTGAATTACATCTGCTATCGTGTGCCGAGCCTGGTGGAACTGGCACCCTGTGAGAACCTTTCCCCCTCCTTCAATTATTATCATTGCTATTGTTAGGGGATAAATCACTCCTTAAGCTTCTCTCTTTCGTTGCAAATTGTCCATGAAACACTTGCAATCTCTGCAGAGAGACGGCGGGGTTGACAGACTAAATCAGATCAGTAATCAAATCCAGATCCCATCTCCTGCTCCCTGGGATGAGTTATTAGTAGCAGAAGGTGTTGAAGGAAAAGGCAAGAATCTCCACAGGAGCAAAAATAATGTGTAGAAAAGGTTTCTTCTGCTTTGATCTGAACCAGAAAGATCTGAAGCTTTCCTATATGTATTATCTAGCCAATATATATCTGTATTTCTAGATACCTGAGGTCTCAGCAGCAGTTATGCCTGATGCCTGCAGCAACCAGAGCTTGGGTCAGGGTTACCAACACAAAATGGATACAGAGCACAAGGGGTAGGTCCAGCAAAGATGGAGCAGGAAGGCAGCTCCTTAGGTCACTCCCAAACCTGGACAAAAAAAACTAATTGGAATCCTAACTGTGCAAAAGCCCCACTTTTTAATGTCTTGTGAAATTCACCCTGAATCAAGTCCTAGAGCTACCTGACAGGGTACAGTCCATGTGCCCCATCTGGGTGTTGGTTGGGGTATTGGGAAGGGAAAATTTGCCCTCAGTCAACAAGAGCTCTGCACCTTTTTGTTTTCCTTGAGGTTTAGGTCCATTTTTTTCTAATAAAAGCATCAGTTCTTCCCCCGCCATGAGCCCCCTGCCCAGCACAGCCCTACAGGGAGAGCAGGGTGTGCTGCACCTTTGCAACCCCCTTTTGATGGAAAATTAAAACTAAAAAGACACTGTTTTCTTCGTCTGCAGGTGAAGATGCAAGGTTTTAATTTGTAGGATGTTTTTTTCCAGTGTATTTTGTCCTGCTCCCCTGGGGCTTTGCTTGGCAGAGAAGCTGGTGCTGCCTGGGCACCTTCTTGCTGCTCTGAAGGGAAATGGGAGAACAGATTTTTGTTTTAATAAAGCGACAGGGACGGACTTGGATGCCTCGTTGCAAAATCCAGACAAGCCTGAAGCTGTGCCTGTGCCCTGGCCTCGATTTCTCCTTTGTTTCTATACATGACTGAGCACCAAAGCACCAGCAAAGGCTTAGAAAAGCTCTTCCATGGAACAAAAAAAACCCAAAAAAACCAAACAAAAAAAAAGGTATCAAAAGCAATGCAGAGAGATCAAGCACCCAGTTCCTTCTTGCTGCAGAACCAGAGGCACTGGTGGGTGGGTTTGATCCCTTCTCTGGAGGAGAGATTGCCACTGGCTGGATCCGTCCTGCCTCCCACTCCAACACTTCCCTGAGGATTGTGTCTAAATGGGATTTAAACTCCCCCGGCCTTATCACAGGCTGGTGACGGCTGACCAGTGCCCAAGGCATATTCTTTCTCACTCCTGAAAAAAAACCACAACATGTATAAATATATATATCTCCCTTTTTCCAGCTGCTGCAGCATCAAATTTATCGTTTGCACTCTCTCATTTTTCCAGGGTTTTTTTTGGCAGGCTTTAAAACCTTGCAGCCGTGTCGCCGCCCTGGTTTGCAGGAATAAAACTCACTGGAATCACCTCTGGATTTAGGCAGAGGATTTTAGGGTGAGGAATTAGCAGCCCCAGCCCTTGGAGTTGTGTACAAGTGCTTAGAGGGGCCAGGTACTTCTTGCTATATAACAGATTGTATCTGACCAGCAGGATACAGCCTGTAAAAGGAAAAACTCTTTACTTGCCCTGTGCAGCACTTACCCAGCTGCAAAAGAAATCCCTCTCTTTTCTCCTCTCTGCATTTAGCTAAAATCACTGGCTTCAGATAAGCTTGACCTTGCACCCAGGCAGATCCATTCCTTCTCCAGCCCCTCGAGGATGTATGTGAGAATCTGTAAATCCCCTTTACATGATAAAACTGGGGTGCAGGGCCTGAATTAGGGTTCCCCAGCATTGTTCAGGAGGAGCTTTGGGTTTACTTTGGCAGTGCCAATGTAGCTGGATGCTCCAACTCAGTGTGCTTGCCTTGATTTCCCTTTATGATTCAATTGCTCTGTCTCTCAGTTTTGCAGCCGTGGGCCTGGAGTGGAAAGATTCCCAGGGGAAAGGAAAGGGCCTGGCAAGCTGTGAACTGGGAACAACCTTGAAAGCACAAACAGAAGGTCAAGTTGATGTTCATAGCACCAGCTCCTCTGCAGTGCTGAGGAGCACAGAGCCCAGCCCAGCCACAGCTGGCCCCAAAATGGGTACAAAACAAGAGTGAACAGATAAGCAAAATAGTTTGCTTGGTGAGAAAAGGGACTTCTTGGCTTGGTTTTCCTTTTGTTCTTCAATGAGGTGTGGCTAACAGTTACATGACAGCAGTCAATCCACTTTATTGTAGAAAAGCCTGGTCCCATCTTTGATCAGGGAGACTCCTGCACACTTTCCCTAGAGGGAACTGGCTGGACCTTCTCCTCTACAGCACAGATGCCTACCTGAGTGATTGCTCCTTCAAAGTCAAGAAACAAGACCAGGGACACCCAGCTGTGGCTGCGAGAGGGGGAGAGATACCAGCTCCCTGCATCTTCTTATTATCTGGTTTTAAATATTAAGAAATCTTTCACTGTTTAGATAATTGCAATTATTGTATTATCACTTTGCCCAGATATTATTTTTAATCATTGCTTTAGATCTAGTTCAAGGCCTGTTAATAAGTAAGCTGCTAGCATTTCAGTGGTTAACCTCTGGCAACTAACTAACTATTAGTTGTGCATTTTACTAAGATATCTTTTTACATCAGTGCTTTAGCATTCTGTTCTGCTACCCTAATATCCCAATACCCACACAGCCCAGCTATGTTTTCGTTGATGGTTCAGTTGTTAAGATCCCTGTGCTGTTTGCAATAAATCTTGTTTTGTGCTTACACATTGTCTGCTGTCCCACCCTATTCAGGTCAGCTATTTCCAGAGTAAACTTCTCAGTTTAAAAAAAAATAAAATCAAAACAAATAAAACAAAACAAAAAAAAACACCAAAAAAACCCAAAACAACCCCCTTTTTTTTTATTGTCAGGGCCATCATTTGAACAAGGCATGAAGAAATGGAGATGGTCATGAAGACCTGCCCCCAAGGTGGCTTCACACCCACCCTGGGCAAACCCCAGCAGCCCCTCAACCCCTGTTTGGATCAGGTAAATGCAGACACAGATACAGATGGTAGGGATATGGATAGGGTGGAGATGGAGATGATGGAGATTTTATGGGTACACATTATATGGATACGGAGATATAGATGTAAGTATAAATTATATTATCCATTTATTATGCAATCCAAATCATAGATCATATGGATATGGATACAGATTATATAGATATTGATCTAGATTATATGGGCATGGCAGTGAATGATATGGATGTAGCTGCAGATGCAGATACAAATACAGAGAATATGGATAGTGTTGTTGTGGCTATAGATGATAATAATAGATATATTGATACTGATATTAATGGAATTGATACCGATATGGATATGGATATCCATACTGATATGGATATGGATATGAATATGGCTACTTATATAAATGATATTGATATAAATATTAATATGAATATGGGTATTGATATGGACATACAGGTATAGATAAAGGTATAGGTATAAAGGATAAAAACACAGACCTGTAGCTATGGATATAGGTAGAGATTATATAGATCCAGGCATGATGTTATGAGAAAATGAATTTTTTTAAGGGGCATTAACACAGAGTCTGGGCCACTGGGCTCCTGCTGAGTGCTCCATGGGGACAAGAGCCTCCATGGGGACAAGAACCTCACCTACAAGGTGAAGAGGAAGGGAGAGAAGTTGGGCCATCCTGCTTGAAGCTCCTGCTAAAGCCCCAGCTGGGACAAAAAGCATTTGTTACATTCATCAGGGCTGGAGATAGCACCAAACAAATGAAAGTTATTAAAGGAAGGGAGATGGATGGAGCTCAAGGCATCCGTTTGTTTTGCCAGAGCCAGATTCGTTTCTAGAAAAAACCCTTATCAATTCCCAGGGAATAGTTTGCCCTGTCAGTGCCGAGCGGGTGTTAATGTTCTTTACGGCTCCGTTAGAGCTGGTGCAGTGACACCAATCTAAATAAGGGAGGAAAGAAGGTTTAATCAGCCTGTCACTGACCAGTTATTAACATTTTAGAACAAGGGCATTAAAGGAGAAAATTCTGAGAGGTCAATTTGTACTTCAGGAGGGAAGCCAAAAAAGATAAGGAGGACAAACCAGAAGGAGAAAGGCAGTGTCCAGCAGCCAGCGGTCACGATGCCAGCTGCTTGCTACAAGGGTACCCAAAAAATCACCTGAGCTGGTGGTGAATGGGCAGGAGACTCTGCAAGAAGGCATTTTACCCTCAGGAGGGTATCCAGCTGGAGTCAAGCTTTCCACCATGTCCTTGGCCACGCTGTCCCCCCCTCTCTGCACTCACTTTCGGTCTCCACACCCCAGAGGCAGCTGCGATTCAGCTCTGCAAAGCCCTGTGGGATGAAAGCTGTGTGCTTAGATATGGTTTATCCCTTCCAACCCCTGATGATAATCCGGGATTAGTCCTTCCACTAGATGATTATGTTTTGCCCGCTCGCTTTGAACCAACACCATTCTGGCCCTTTTCCCCCACCAACCCTTAGAAAAGTGGTTCCCAGGCTCTGATTTAAACCCTGCTGGCAGCAAAGTCCCACCAGCATCCCAAATGACCTGAAGTTCATGGTCCTCACTTTCTGCACCCAATCTACTCTCTGCTTCAGAGCTCAGCACCCAAACCACCTTCAATAGCCCCTTATGGACCACAAAGAAACACAGATATATTAATTTCCTGTTATAATTAAGTAGCCATAATTATGGTTTATTTCCAACCCCTGAATGAAATCCGGGATTAGTCCTTCCACTAGATGATTATGTTTTGCCCGCTCGCTTTGAACCAACACCATTCTGGCCCTTTTCCCCCACCAACCCTTAGAAAAGTGGTTCCCAGGCTCTGATTTAAACCCTGCTGGCAGCAAAGTCCCACCAGCATCCCAAATTACCTGAAGTTCATGGTCCTCACTTTCTGCACCCAATCTACTCTCTGCTTCAGAGCTCAGCACCCAAACCACCTTCAATAGCCCCTTATGGACCACAAAGAAACACAGATATATTAATTTCCTGTTATAATTAAGTAGCCATAATTTCTCCAGGGGGAATGAAAAGATGGGGAATTAAAATAGAATTAAAATAAAATTAATACAAAATAAAATAAAATCTGCAGTAGACAACTTGGGAGGGCAAATTTTCTAGAGTGAACTTCGTTTTATTTAAGAGGAGAATTGCTTTGGTTTGTTTTGAAGCTCATTATTCACAGGGAAGCTGGCTTTGAAGTGTCTGGACTCTGAAAGTGCTGGGGATGCTCTGCAGGGTGGCAGAACCAGTGGTCCTGCCAAAATAAACCTGGGAAGGGACCTTCTGCTGGGACTGAGTGCTGCAGGATGGAGCACTTGTACCATGGAGCTGCCCCAGATCTGTTTTAGAGGCCAGTTCCTTGCCTGGTGCAGACCTTTGGTAATACAATTTGAAGGGGCCTGAAGTCTGAAGGGGCAGGCTGCAAATCAGAAATCCCCACTGTAACCCAGACATCAGCTTCTCCTCCTCATTTATCCTCCTTTTCTGCCTCCCAGGTGGGCTCCACACAGCCAGGACCCCCCCTCAACTCCTGCCATGAGCTTTTACTCCATGGCTCATGCCATTTTGCCAGCTTCTCCCCTTCTCCCAGATGTCCAGAAAAGAAAAGCAAAAAGCAGCAGCAATTCCCAGTATGGATCAAGCTCTCTTTGCAGCATCCAATCCCTTTGGTCCAGGGCTGTATCCTTCAATAGATCCAGCTGGGATCTGGGAACCAAGTGAAGATGTCAAGTTCATAGCAGTTCCTTGGGAAGGAACAGGGAAGAAATTCGGAGCCTCCAGTCCCATCCTCACTTCTCTGATGGCTCCTCTTGCAAGATTTGAATCCATGAAAGATGGTTTTAATACTCAGTGTACTGCAGGGATATTTGTTTGGCAACAGTTTGTGTTCAAGTCAGCCAGCCCCAGTCAACCCAATAAATAAACCAGTGCTGGAAGCTGGGCTCACCACAGGCACATGGAACGGGAGCAGGGGAGCTGTATGTATGTATGTATGTTGTTGTTGTTATTATCATTATTATTATTATTATTATTAATTGGGTAAATTGAAGTAAAAACAATTCTCCCTTCTGGTCCAAAGGCCCAGTTGCCAGGGCTGGCTCATAACGAGGGAGCTGCACAATAACAGCAAATTATAAATCATTGCCTTTTGTTCCCTGTTGAATGCCACCAGCCTGGGACCTGCCCTCCATTGCCTTCCCATAAACAGGGTGATGTGCAAGAGGAAAACAGGCCAAGCCCAAACCCAGCAGGGACTGGGGGAGGACCACGTGCTCCCCATGATGCCCCACCTGCCCCCCGACACACATGGGGTTATGGAGGAGCAATAAGCCAACCCACCAGCAATGAAAAGTCCTAGATTTGTCTTCCCTTTCCTCATTAGAGCTGATTACACTAATTGACATGTTTGTTTGAGGTTGAGTATATTTTGTTGTCCTTTCTTTAAAATTTGATTTTATTTTTTGGAGCTTGAACAACTCAGTTGTTGGCCAACAGTTGTAAGAGTGGGTGCTTTCCTTTTAGAAGGATTAGCTGCAACCTAACAATAGCTTTCCATGAGAAAATTTGCTTGCATGCCTCAGTTTCCCCCAAGGAATTGCAGGCTTTGCTCTCACCCCATTATTATATTTGGTTAACCTCCATAAAGCAGAGATGTGGGGATGATGGGAGCCAGGAAATGTGGGACATGGTACCTGGAGCAGCCCAGAGGTGCTTCTCCCATCCCTTGGATGGAGTCTCCTCTGGGACGGAGCACCTCAGCTGCTGAGTTGCTCAGGTTTCCAGCCACTGCAGCAGAGAGACACTGCCATGCAGACACTTCATTCCCTTCAAACAAAAATAAATAATCCCCTTGGATGAAAAGGGCCATGGCTGTGAGGTTCATTTGCAAGCTCTTGCTGTCAGGAGGGTGGGACTGACCCCAGCCCGCCAGGGCACGACGGGGAGAGCCACGTTACCTTCTCCATCAGCATCACCTTCCTGATCAGCCTGCCTGCTTTTGTTAAGCATCTCCCATCTAAAGGTCAAGCAAATCATCTGCTGCAGAGCCAGAGAGAGGAGACAGCAGGGAAGTAGGAGCTGCTGGCTGTGGACCATCCTGGGCTCCCTGTTTTGGGAACTGTTTCCCAATGTTGAGGCTAAAAGGGAACCAGCAAAACCCTGAGGCATCCTCAGATGCAACAAATCCAGAGTTTTCTCAAGAAAACAAAATCTGTCTGAAAAGAGGGTGAGGCTGAGAAACAGGAACATTGCACTGCCCAGAGAAAAAGCTATTGTTGAGTGGATTTTCTGTTCTGCATATTTTATATATGAAATTTTAGGGGAATTAGGATTTACTTTGGTCCAAAAGCCAAAGCTTGAAATGGCTCCCTAGAAAAGAAGCAGGAGCACAGCCAGACTCTGTCTTACTTCTCTTCCCCTGGGAACTTCCCACCTGCAGTCCCTCATCCCCTCTCCATCAGGTACCCAAAAGGCCACAGTTCTATGCACAGCCAGTGAAACCATCATTGAGGCACTTCCAGAATTAGGACCAGGTGTTTAATTACTCTGCTGGTGGCTGAGTGTTATTGTACTCTCCTGAGAGGAGTAACTTTGCAGCCTGGCTTTCTAATTTATTTTATTTTATTTTATTTTATTTTATTTTATTTTATTTTATTTTATTTATTTATTTATGACAAGGCTCAGAGGAAAGCTTGGAGCTCTGTTTGGGGTGGTTGATCAGCATTTCTTCCCATGCCTCATCTACACTCCATCCCCGTGCTCCAAAGGAAGGCCAAGACCAGGCAGCTTCATTTAGAAATCAAAGAAAAAAGCAGCAAGAACTCAGACTAGAAGAATATTAATATTTAATCAGAGCAGGGCAGAGGTTGCCAAGGCAATCGTTGTTAAATGTTATTGAAACAAAGCGTTTACATTCCCATGGAAAGGGGTAGTTTAGATGAACTGCCTTTCTCCCCTCTGGCCTCAGGATTGGTGCTACCTGGGAATCTTCCTGTTAGGACGTTTCCCCATGGAGGGATCCCCAGATAAAAGTGGAGTTCAAAGCCCTTTGACGTGTCCTTGCCCATCTCTTGATAAACTAAGCAAGGTGTCTCGCATCCAGCTCTGCTGCCAAATATTCCTTCCACCTCTCTCTGCTGTCTCCCTATCTAAAATCTTCTTTTTAAATGCATGCATAATTAATGAAGTGGTTTGTGGCTCTGCTGGTGTTGCTCCCCTCCACTGATTTTTGGTGGCAACTTGCCCACGCTGCCCAAACATTGGAACTTAGAAAGCCCCAAGGAGATGTTTAGGAAGGATCTTCAAGGATTGGTGTGGTATCTCAACATCAAGTTGCTTTCAATCCTGGAAGGGGTTAATCCTGGGCCAGCAGCTCCTCACCACCTGCTTTGACATGTCATTAGCAGATCTGATATCTCACTTTGGTATAAGTGGGATTTTTTCCCTGAACATTAATTTTGATTTTTCACCCGCACACAAATCATTAGCCCAACTCTCCAAAGAAACTGCTAACGTGTCCTGTCACCTCCTGCTCCTCACTCCCTGCAATTCCTCAAAGCTGCTGCAATCAAGGCCATGGAAAGCTAATCAATTAAGCTCCAAAATATCAAGAGCTCATGAGCCACTGTGAAGAACCCAACACATCATTACCAAACCTGTGAAATTTCTGCCTGCAGAGAGGACGGGTGGAAAGCTAAAGTGTACTGTGGCCCAAGGTCCTTTTTCTTCACCACTACCTTCATCTCAGTACTTCTGGCTGTGTTAAATCATCTCTAACTTCTCAAGTGCTTTATGACCAGAAGAGGACACTTGATTTCTCATTATTGACAAAGGGAGATATTCAGTGTAGGCTGGGGGGTAGTTTCAGGTTAGAATTTAGGAAGAAATTCTTTAGCGTGAGGGTGATGAGGCACTGGAACAAATTGGCCAGAGAAGCTGAAGATAATCCTTCCTGGCAGTGTTGAAGGGCAGGTTGGATGGGGCTTGGAGCATCCTGGTCTGATAGGAGGTGTTCCTGTCCATGAATGGGAGTTGGAACTAGTTCATCTCTAAGGTCCTTTCCAACACAGACCAGTCTGTGATTGCATGATTCTACGATCATGTCGAGATGCTGGTTACGCCCCAGTTTGTTCATTTATTAGTACATCATCTCTATGTACTTTTTTTTTTTTTTCCTCATTGCAAGATCTCTTTATAGAGGACTGAAGAGGATCTGCTTCCCCGTTTTCTACTGAAACCCCCAGAATTGTCCAAAGCCCACCCTCACACTGAAACATCTCCCCTCCACACAGCTCTGCCTCAACCAACCCTGCCCCTACAGTTAACCCAAGCATGGACATCAAAAAAACCAAAAAGCTGGCCCTCAGATTTTAAAACAGAATGGTGGTCTCCATGGAAACTCACACTTTTTCTTCTCCCCCCCCCCCCCCGTTTTTTTTCAGTTCAGAAACCAGAGCACCAAAGCACTGAGCAACCCAAGGGGTGAGAGAAGAGCATCTATTTCAGGTACCAGCCTCACAGGAAGGATGCTATTGGTACAGGTTGTATCTCCATGCTTCTTTCTAAGCAGAACACCTCAGTTTGGTTACAGAAAAAGCTTTTCTCCATATTATTTTGGATGTGGTGTCCCAGGCTGTGAATCATGGCTGGGCAGTCCCATGTCTGCAGATTTCCAGACTGATTCATCACGCTTTCTTGCTGGAATGGCAGTAAAGAGAGGCCACCTCCACTCCTGAGGGTGGACATCATGAACGTGATGAGGGTTTCTTTAAGCCCTCAGAGCTGCTCTTAAAGCAGATGTCCCCATGGGCTTGGGCAGATCTGTAAATGTCACACCTACGGGAATTAAGACAAGACTCCATCTTCCCAATTCTTGCTTTTTGTTGCCCTAGAGCAAAACACCTTTCCAAAATGCAAATTCCAAATTTCAGATCCAAACTACCTCAAAGGCTGAAGTGAGGTACTGAGAAATAAGCTGTGGCTGGTCTCACTCAGCACCCTCTGATACCAGTGTCCTTTCTCAAGGTCCTTCACCTCATCCAGCACCTCCCATCTTCCTTCAAGCATTTGGCAGTGGCCTCCACTTGGGAAAAGGCTGCCAGATTCTCACCTGGTGATGAAAAGCAGGAGGTGTTTAGTAATAAATAATTGGAGTTATCTGCAGATCCTCCAGGTCATTATTAAAAGTGCCCCAATGCCTGGTGCCTTTTGAGGCTTTATTTGGTGCTCTCAGCCAGAAATTTCTCTCCAAAGCACATGCAGGATGCTTTCTCCTGCCCCCAGGAATCTGTTTTTCAGAGCAGCCACCTCAGCTGTGTGTGACTTTAATGTAACTACACATATACATCTGGTTTCTAAAGCCCGTGTTGTTTTGCAGGATAAAAGCTGCTGTAAATTAATACCATTATCAATACGGCTTGAGTAATGCTGGGCTTCCTAATTATGCCTGATGACATGCAGAATGACAGAAGGGAAGTTTAAGGTCAACCACGGAAACAAATTAGCAGCAGCTTCTGCCTCTTAAGGGGATGGATAGAAACCACAAAATGGGTCTAAAATTTCAGCTGGGCAGCTGGGCTTGGGTCAGAGCTTCCCTGCTCTGCTGCACCTTGTGCAAAATGTTCTGGAGCCACCTCATTTCTCTGCTTTAAGAAGTTTGCCATGGCCCTTTCCTGGCAAGTATTTACAGGTGAAAATGTAGGGTGATGCTTCGAGGTAAGTGGTATTTATAAGTACATATGCAGGGAAATGTTTACAGGCAAGATACTCATGGGTAATTATAGATCAATACTTCAAAGCAGAGTAAATAGAGAGGTAAAAGACCTTTGCTGGTATGTTACAAATAAATATTTAGATCTAGAAGATGTACATAAGTACATGTAGGCTATATGGAAGAGATAAAGATGAGGATTTAGATGGAGCCCTTTTGCAGGGCTGTACCACTAGCAGTGCATCCATAACTCAAAAGCATCTGAGCAGCACTATCAGACCAGCCCCACCGTCCATCAGACCTGGCACTGGGTTCCCAAAAGCAGCTCCTAGCAGAGATGTGAGCAAAGAAGTGAAGGTCAGAGAAGGCTTTTTTTTTTTTTTCTGTTGAAGGAGCCCTGATCCCCCCACCCCCTGCACGGCCCGTTATGCCTCCCTGGCTCCCCCTGACTCGCCCCTGGGCTCCCTCCCTGCCGGCTCCTGCCTGACAGACTCAGCCAAGCAACGAGAATCCTGGAAGGCCCTGAGATCCTGCAGAAATCCCCATCCAATTTATCAAGTCAGAAATTCAGCCGGGTGGGAACTAAGTGGGATGAAGCTCTGATCAAGGCAAGAGATTTCAGCGGAGCCGGTTACACAAATCACAGCCCTGACTCGGGGAGTTTTTCCAGAGCTGGAGATAAGAGCCTGTTGTTGGTAAATAAAAATGCTGGGGAATCGCGTGTCTGATCAGTGTCCGCTCCCGCCAGGGCTTGCAGTAGCTGGCAGCATTATTTCCAGGCTTTTCACCGAGAATACTAAAGGGCATTTGGAAAGGTGAGGACAAAGCTACAACTTTATTTGAGAGCAAAACAAAACCAAACAAATGCATACCCAGAAGACCGAGCCTTGAAAGAGAGCAATAGACTATTGAGCCACTGTCTGAAGCAGCTCTTGGACAGCTCATGACTGTAAAGAAGTTTCCCGAGGAGCAAATGCTTTGTTGTGAGTGGTTGTTTGTTTGTTTGCAGGCAGAAAACAAAGCGAAGGGATTGCTGATGCCTTTAGTGGTAAATGAAGACAAATATCCCCGGGCCATGAAGATTGCTGGAACGGGGAAAAAAACCACCAGTCACTTCATTTTGGAAAGTGCCTGAGTGATGCTTTCAGGGTCCTCAGGCTTATTTTCCAAAGATGAGATCCTGCACCCCAGGTCCCAGGGGAACCCAGCACCAGCCGCAGCTCTCGGCATCACGGGTCGAGCACCGGGCTGTGATCCCTCTGAGGACACCCCTTCTTGCTCCAAGGGTGCCAAGAGCCTCCGAGACCCCTGATCCCCTGGGAGTTTATCCCAATGGTTTCACATCCTCAGCGTTTTGGAGGGAAAAAACACAATTTCTCACTCAGCTTTGGCCTTCTGCTGCTTTCACACTGTTTGTTCCAGTTCTGCCTTTCTCTGAGGGCTTAAAGAGCCCTTCAGTAGCTGGTGTTTTCTCCCTGTGAAGATACTTAGACATGGTAATCAAGTCACCTCTCTGTCTCCTTTTTAATAAATGAAGCAGATGGAGCACTTTAAAGTGTTGGGTTGGTTGGGGTTTTTTGCCAGTCCTTGAATCATTGTTTGTGTCCCTTTCTCAGCCCTGGCTTTACTGGCAGATCTCAGTGAGGGGATGGGAACCACCTCTCCCCAGCCCCATCCTGCTCCCTGGGTACCAGGGTCAGAAAGCTGCCATCAGCCTCCAGGAGGTCTTACACTTTCAAATCTCTTGCTGGTCAGATCCTTCAGACAGCTCATTAAATGAGAAGAAATACTAATTTTACTGCCCCATCCATGTATAAAGCCCTTGGCTTCCCCACAGCCACTGCCCAATTGGCATTATAACCTCATTTTTCTTTTTTTTCTTCAAAAGCAAGAGATAATAATTAAAGATTGGATTATGAGCTAGCCCAGCAGCACAAAAAAGGGCACAATTTATCATATTACACAGCATCAAAATTAATTAGAAGAGCCTTAATCTCTAATCTAGGTAAATATTGCAGAATGTCTGGCCTTGCCATAGCATCCCCCATCTGCCAACTGACAGCCCCCCTCCCTTCCCCTTTGAAAGTCTCCCTGCATCTTCCCTGCAAGAAAACCATCATGAAACCCAATATAATCAATGTTGCTTTGATTAGGAAGAGTTTGCAGAGGCTCTGGGAGGCAGCTTCCACCATGCTGGCTGCTGATGGCCTTTGTGTGCCCAACTCCGCCAGAGCTGGAGTAACAGGTTGAGTCGGGGCCGTTCCTGGTCCACCAGCAAATCATCAGTGAAGAGTGATGGCACCAAGGTGCCTAAACTCACCTTGATTCCTCAAGTGCCTTTGGGACTGGGAATGGAGAGACCTGAGCAGGTTTGAAATCATGGAATCACAGACTGGTTTGGGTTGGAAGGACTTTAAAGATCATCTCATTCCACCCCCCTACATGGGCAGGGACACCTCCCATCAGCCCAGGCTGCTCCAAGCCCCATCCAACCTGCCCTTCAACACTGCCAGGGATGGGGCAGCCACAGCTTCCCTGGGCAGCCTGGGCCAGGCTCTCACCACCCTCACAGCAAAGAATTTCTTCCTAATGTCTAAGCTAAATCTTCCTTCTTCCAGTTTAAAGTTATCCCACCTCATCCACACCCTTGTCCCAAGTCCCTCCCCAGCTTATCTGTACCCCCTTCAGGCACTGGACATATAATAATTGAATTTGGGGACTCTGCTCAAATTCCAGCCCTTGAGATTATGAGATTTTCCAGCCCCATCTCTTGGTTGCCACCATTCCCCATGAGATGTGGAGCAAGGGATTGATCCGTGAGCAAGAGCTGCACCTCCTCTCCCCCAAATCCAGGATGTGGGTCCACATGCCTCCTCTCCAGATTTCAACCTCTAAGGAAAAGTTGGACCCCCAGCTCCTCTGCACAAAGGTGCCCCAAACTGTCCACGCTATCAGGCAACAACCCCTCTCCCCATTTCAGCCTTTGACTTCATTTATAAGCTGAGTTCCCCGCAGGATCACAATCTATAGGGTCCTGGAGGGTCACAGAATCACAGAATCCCAGGGGTTGGAAGGGACCTGGAAAGATCCCCCAGCCCAGCCCCCCTGCCAGAGCAGGGGCACCCAGAGCACATCACACAGGAACGTGGCCAGGGGGGTTGGAATGTCTCCAGAGAAGGAGACTCCACAGCCTCTCTGGGCAGCCTGGCTCAGGGCTCTGTCACTCTCACAGCAAAGAAGTTCTTCCTGAGATTCACATGGAACCTCCTGTGCTCCAGTTTGCACCCACTGCCCCTTGTCCTGTCACTGGACATCACTGCACAAAGCCTGGCTCTGGCCTCCTGACACTGTCACCTGAATTTGGGACCCACCCTCTAGGACTTATGAGAAGCAATGAAATGGTGGTTCCTCAGCATCTTTCAGACAAGGAGGACAAGAAGCTTTGGGGCAACAGGTATCCTGATCTAAATATTTTACTTTATTCCAACTCCAAAAAACAAAGGAACCAGCCTGGGAGGGAAGGATCCCTTGGGTGATGAGCTGGGATGTTATTCAGTGAGGAGAAGTGCAAGGTAATGTGATGAGGGAAGATGGCTTAAACTATTCATGCACTGCAGCAGCTTCTGAATTAATTGTAGCCTGGCAGGAAAACACCCAGGCATCCTGCTGGATAACCTGCTGGAAGGATCTGCTGTTAGCCAAGCAGCAATTAGGAAGGGAAACAAGTCATTAAGCTGCATTAAGGCAGGGATGGAAAGTTTCAATGCTGTGATAAGGGTGAGTTGAGCAAAATTTGAGGAGGAGTTGACCCTTTCCCCATTCATCTTTGGAACAACCTGTCCCAGAGGACTGTGGTACTGGTTATATTGAGGTGGGGTTGTCCATGGTGTGATGCAGACAGGCTCAGTGGCTCCCAAAAAAACTAGGATAAATCTGAAAATCTAAACTTTTTTAAACTGTGGGGATCAATTTGCTACATTGACGTGCGGAATAACGACTTTAGAACCAATAAGGTTATAAAGAAGGTATGTTTATTCAGCGCTGGGTGCAGGGGGATCGCTCCTCCACAAGCTGCACACCCTAGGACTATTGGCAAGGTCATTATATGCCACAAAGTAATACATATTCATCTATACTGCTGCATATACATTAGGTGTCTGAGGATAGGGAGGGGTTATTACAATTAATCATTAGCATAGTTGCCCCCCGAGCTCCTCCTTGTTGCACTTGCGCAGTATCTTCTGGTGGTCGTGGGCAGGGGTCTTTGGGATGAAGGCCAGATGTCTTCCTCGCTGTGCACTTTTCACCTCTTGGCATTCCTTTCTGGGGTCTGCACCAGGGTCTTGTCTTCTCTGCAAGTTTCTGTGGGAGCATCCTCCCACACAATACCTTCCCTCACAATTCAGGCCTTATCTATACATTCCAAGCCTTATCTATGCTAAGCAGTGTCATCCTGTTTACTCCTTATGTGTTAGTCCTTTCTACCAAGGTAGGCCATCTGGCTTTCCTCAGATCAACATCTCAGAGAGATCAGCTCAAACGTACACACAGAAATACAAATGAGAACCCACACATTCCCTCTCCCTGCTCTAAAACATCCTGCCAGCCTCCTCTTGATCCTAATTGCTGCTGCACATCGAGTTCATATCACAGACATAAATATATATTTATAATCTCTGGGACATCCTCCTTGCCAGGCGACAAATTCAAAGCTGCATAGATCACCCTTTGGGTGTCACCTCCTGTCACTTGACCTTTGCAGAAGAATAAGCTGCAGCCATTTCTCTGCCTCATTTTGCACATATTGAGGTTGAACCTCAATAGTATTTGAGCACAGTGAGGGTTTCACCCACAGTTTATATCCTCAGGGTGCCTGTGGGTGAGTGGGGAGGCAGTGAGCAGGGCTGAATGATGAGGCACTGCCAGAAAAGCCTTTTGAAAGGTGGGAGAAACCTGTGGAGAATGATGCTACTTCTGCAAAGCATTCCTGAGAGCTCTCTCAGGGGGCTTGCAGGACTCCAGGTGAGAAGATCCCTCTTGGTCCCCTCCAGCATACTTCAGGTGTATTATCCATCCTACCCCATTCCATTCACACAGCTTCCCTCCTTGCACCACTTTCTACATCCCTGATTACCCTTTTACACTGCAAACTCTGCCCTGGATGAAAGGGACTTGAATTTTTAGGAGGAAAAGGGCAGGAGCTGCTCATCCACCCCTCACTCATTTCTTGGACCAAGACAGAAGAAGTGGTGCACAAAGCAATGTGGTATTTCCAGAAGGGCAGAAGCTGCAGGTCAGGGTCTCACTCAGCACCAATCTGCCCAGTTCAGAGCAGGAGGCTGTCTTGGAGATCAATAGCAGAGAAGCAGGAGGCCAGTTTACCAATACAGTACAGATGCAAAAGCCAAAGGAAACCTAAATATTGAACCTGATGTTCATGGAGCACTGGGAAACCACAGCATTAGGGACCTCCAGACCTTCCTAGCTGGAAAATGCAATAATTAGGGAGCTAGTGTCCTCCAGTCCTGAATTTTATCCTGCTTAATGAATCTCTGTGTGTGTGTGAGGTTATTGACTTGCCTCTCCCTGGAATTGCCCAAATACAACACCAGAGCTGGTCTGGAATGGGCTGGATTTGGCCCAGAGGAGCCGATGGGATTAGTGGAGCTGCAGCAACAGGATGCACTTTGCATGGAGGCACATTTTGGGTTGCATCTACCTCTCCCAGGGCCAGAGAAACACTTTTCCCTGCATATTTGTCACTAAATCAATATAGCTGCTGGTTTGGCCCACGTTGGATTGAATAATTTCTTTTGTCTATTGGATTTTATCGCTGATCATTATTACAAAAAAAAAACCACCAATAAACAACAACCCTCATACAAGTTATAAAATGCAGCTGAGTGAGAGGGATTTGATTTGCAATTCTTTTCAATGAGTTTTAGTGAATTTTTTTATAGCCCCACCTTAAAAGGTGAGCAGAACCCCAGAGGAAGTTGGGGAAATGTTTCAGACACAAACGAACTGGGTCTGTGGCGCAGGTGACAGCTTCAAAAGAGGGCAAAGAGCCTCAGTTTTGCCCAGGGGCTGCCTGCCTTGCCACTAGTCTCAGCAATAAGGGATCTCAGAGAAAAGCTGAGCTTAATTAGGACCATCCTACCAGCCCTAGGTACAACTTCCCCCCCTTGCACAGATGTTTTATCCAGTGTTCACTCCTCGCTTCATCCCAGAGTTCAGCAGAAGCAATGGAAAGCTCCTGCAGCAACAGGTGCTTCAGGGTTTTGAGGGATCAATACGCCCAAGGCCCAAAGTGATGCTCTAGTTGCTTCAGCAATTTTCTCACCCCCTTCTTAAGGTCCATTTTGGGTTTTATAACACCCAAACTGCATCTTTTGGAGCAAGGATTGGACCTCTGTGCTAATGGCAGGGGATGGGGATGCCCAACGGGTAGGTGATGCAGGAAGATGGGGATGAACAGGGATTTGCAGCACTATTCCCTGGGATTAAAAACCTTTTGGTAGGTTTTGGTGACTTCTTCAGGTTAATAAATAAATAAACAAACAGATACAACAAAACCAAAAAGTGCAGTTTGCATCTGCTCAGGAGGGATGGGTTTGTCTTTATTGACTGTGCTTGTTAGAGATCCTGGTGAGGGAAGAAATCCTGACATGAGTGATTGGGAAACATGGGTGATGGAAGAGGGAGACAGCAAGGAAAAGGTGTGGGTTTTTTTTCTCCCCTGCTGAGGGATTGACTTCGTGCTATCCATCAGGAAAAGACTTTCCATCAAAAAGTGAGTAAGAAAAATAGCAGCTGGGAAAAAAAACAAAAACGAGGAGCCAAAAAATCTCCTCAGAGGTCAGGAAAGGATTTTCAGGGAAGGATTCAGAAGCTCTGGGTGGCAATAAGAAATTAAGTGTTATAAAAAGAGATGAAACAGGTGAAGGGGGAGGTGGGAGAAAAGAGGAACCCTTGGAGCGTTTTGGAAGAGGTATGGGATGAGAAGGCAGGGATGTCAGAGCTGTGCCAGGGTGGGGGCTGGGAATGGGGCTGTGGGGGGACACGTCTCACTCTGTGGTTCTTTGCAGATTTGTCTGGTCTCTAAGAGCTGGAAAAATGATGCTGTGGGCTGGGCTGGCCCTGGGAAGAAGCATCTTGGGGGCCTGCGGTGGAAATATCCTAAGGCTGCGCTGAGGGTGATGCAGAGAAAGCCCAAAACTGGGGGGACATCCAACCACTTTTGTTGTTTTTTTTTCTTTTTTTGCAAAAGCCCAGCTCAGGTGCCCCAGGAAGAAGGGAGCTGGGGTGAGGAGGGAGCACAAACCTCTGCAAAGAGCTGACATGGCCCAGTGAGGATGGAAAAGCAGATTTTTCCCAGGATTCTAGAGGAGACCCAACAGAATTTGTTGGGAGCCAGGAAAGCATAGAGAAGTTGATGGAATTTGAAAGCAAAAATCTGCCCTGCAAGGACAATGATGTTTGTTACCAACCCTTTCCATCACCCTCTTGTCCTGCTCTGGGTTTTCCTGGTTTAATCAGTTCTTGGTGCTAACTGGCTTCAGGGTTCCCTGGAAGGACACATTTAGCCCCAACATTTCCCTCACTTTGGGTCCCCTCCCAGTTCTCCCATAATCAACCCTGGCATTTGGCATTATGCAAATCTGGCATATGCAGATGAGCCCTTCTGAAAATAATACGCAATCAGACAATTAACGGCTGCCTTGTCTTTAACTCACAGGTAGTCTCCATTCCTGCAACTCTTAATTTTGTATTGCCCAGCTCTGCAACCTTAATAATGTCATTTTAACTCCATAGTAGCCATTTTAAGGTTGTTTTCCTCCATATTTTTATCTCTGACACCCACCACTTGCCTCTCCCTCAGCTCACCCTCAGCGGGGAGGATGGCAGAGGGATGTTTTTCTCACAGCACATAGTACAGCCATAAATTTCACTTATATCCAGTAAAATGCAGGCATCCAATTAAAGCCATAATCCTATAAACCTGCCAGCAATCAAACACACTTTTGAAAATCAAGAGTGACAGGTACTTTAAATCAATACATCCAGGTAACAACGTGCAGCTTGTAGGATCTTCTGACGTTGCAGCTTTTGCAGCTTCATCATAGAAAAAACAAATATTCTAGTCTAGGGCATTTTTTTTTCTTTTTCTATGACTTTTCCCTCTTTTAGCTTCACCAGAGCAGCTTCTCTGAGAGGCAAGTGATGATCAGAGATTGAGGGGAATCAAGACAAGTTTGGGGCTGATGTGAAAATTGGCAGCCAAAGCACTGAGAGAGCATCACAGCCCGTGTTGTGAGACACCAGTGCTCTCTCCATCAGAGGGACGGATGGGTTGAGATAGATTGTGATCAGTGTGGTAGTTTTGGTTTTTTTCCAGAGGGGAAAAAATTAAAGAGGTTTTAATTTATGACCTGCTTTCCGATAACAGCTAAAGGCTCTGCCAGATTCAGAAACCTTTCCTATCTGGTGTGGTACAAAGTGGTTGGCAATGTCAAGGGATGGGGCAGGTGATGGATGCTCAGAAGCATCATTGCTGCTCACCACCCCACTGGGAAAAGAAGAGTCACCAGTTTTGTGGCCATTCATCACATGAATTCCTGAGTGTGTTTTCTGGGAGATTTCACCCCCAACAAGTCCAAATTGCTGCCTCTCAATGGTGATGCCTCCCCAGGGCTCTGAGGACCCATGGCTGCTTGCAAGATGAAATTTAAAATGTAAAAAATGAAAGGTTTTTGAACATTAGCTAGGCATGTGGGCTGCCACCACCAAATTCATGTGGTTTGGCAAATCCAGAGGGTTGAGAATCTCTGAGCCAGCAGCTTTGCTGGCAGTTTAACCACCATGTGTGCAGCAGTAAGGAAGTATTTTAGGCATATTCAGTGCTTTAAACAGCACTGAATTGGGTTATTTTTCAGTATCTTTTCACCTGTAAAACCAGGTACTTCCATCATCAGAGCCCAAATGCAATAAATGTGGCAGTAGGCATAAAAAAGTCTTTTATTCTGACCTGGAATAGCTTTTCTAGACCTCAGAAAGTCCCAGCTTTAAAAAGTGGATGTTGAGACTTGTGGCTTGCCAGGAACAGGCTGCTTAACCATACGAGGAACCAGCACGTGCCCCAGCCCAATGGATGGCAAAGTCCCTTTATTTTTTTTCCAGTCCTTTCCAGCAATAAACTGCAAGCTTGAAATTAATGACCACTTCATGGGGAGAAAATGTAGCTATTGACCTGGGACTGAACTTCAGTCAGTCGAGTCAAAGCTTTTGCTGCTGTTCAAATGTTCCTTTTCAGGAGTCTTGGAACAAAACCTTGATCTTCTGAATACAAAATGTTCCTAATGCTGTATAGTTGTGTCATCTCTCATCCTCAGGAGTTCATTTCTGGGGGAATGTACAACACATTTTAATTCTTTTATCACCAAAAGGCAGCAAAAAAAGTCAAAATTCCAGAGAAAATTTCCTGCATGGCTAGAGTTCCAAAATACTGTTCAGTTGGTGGAATAATTATCCAGGTGACACCTGAGTTGGGGATCCCAGCTCTGCATCCCAAACCCTTTGGTCTCAGCATCTCCATAGCTACAGAAAAAGCCATTTCCTCTTTTCACAGGTTATTTGCACAGGTTTCTGGTACCTGTCATATTCATCCTGGCCCCAGGTGAGTGAGGGGTAGGAACCCACCTCCCACAGACCCCTATAAACTACCATATTCATGACGGGCATCATGAAGAGAATCCACTTCATCTAACATGTTTCATCTGCCACAGACCTGGAGTTAAGGAGGGAAAAAATATAAATCTGTTATTTAAGGAGTCCTGTTTCCTCTCCTGGATAATAGGATTAGTCAAAAATGTTTTAAATCAAAACCCCAAAGCCTGCTGTTGGTTTTTAAATGAGGTTGAGCTTTTCTGGGGCGGCTTTTTTTGATCTTCCTGCTGGTTGTTGGCTCCAAGTCAGAGTCTCAAACCTCTTTGGGGTTCATAGGCAGATCTGAGCCAAATTGCTTGGAAATAGTGGAAGTTTGGGGTGTCAGAAAAGGACTGATTTTCAATCTCAGCAGCCAGAAAGCACCTTGTGGGCACCTTGTGGGAGAAGTAGATTTAGTGCAGCAGCTTTCAGTAACAATACTGAGCTGCTCCCAGAGGATGCACAAGGCAAAAAAGAAAGGAGGCTGAAAAATAGGCAGGAGTGGAGGAAAAGGCCCAGACATAATCTGAGGTCCAGGAAAAACACCTTGGAGTGGGAGACTTAAAGAGCTTCCCCTCTTTATCTCATCAAGAAGAAGAATGAGAGTGAGTTGATTACAGCACGCAAGCACCTTCTCCAGGACAAAACACTGAGTATGGAAAAACCTCATTAATCCATCAGCCAAAGACATGATGAGAAGCAAAACCTGGAAGCAGAAGCCAAATCTATTCAAATTAAAAATTAGGCACTGGATTTTATTATATTTTTTCCCATCCTGAAGGATTAACCACTAAAAGAAACCATCAGCCAGGGAGCTCATCCCGCCCCAGCACCGCAGCTGCCGCTCCAGGCTCGGTGGAGCCCAGGAAAAGCAGGATCCTGGGGGTTGTTGCACCGGTTTGCAAGGCAGAGGAGGGCTGCAGATATTTTCAAGCCCTACCCAGCTCCTCCACCTTTGCAGCCTCAGCTAGACACCGAAGTTTGCAGCTTCCCAGCCCCTCGCTCTCATCGCCGCCCGCAGATGCATCTGATCCCCGGTGCCGATAATGATAGAAAATTACAGTGTAATAAGATAATGGGATTTATTTATAGAATTTGCTTTCTAATCACGCCCACACGATATATGTATCCACACACGCACACGTGCACACACACACGGCCCTTTCTATGTATATTTATTAGCTATAAGTGCTTGGCTTTGTGCAAGCAAAATGCCACCTGGGGGATGTCAGATGCTCCCAAGTGGCTCAATCCCAGCAGGAAGGGGGCTGGCACATCACAAACAGTCCCCTCATCATCATGACAATGACACCGTATTTCCATGACTCTTTTATCTCAAAGTACTTGCAAAAAAATGTTTTTAAATTTAAAAAAAAAAAGAAAAAAGAAAAAAAAAAGAGTATATAAATAAATAAAAAGGAAACTGCTACACAAATCCCAGAGATGAGGATTGAAATGCAATGACAGACTTATCCAGAGACAAATCCTGTCTCCAATAGAAACAAGCCAAGGGAAATTTAAGGAGGCAGCACATAATTAGCTGGGGATGGTCAGCACAGCAGGACACTTAATGAACTTTATCCCCACAGGGGAGCATTAGGTTTGAGAGAAGAGAGGTGCAGCAGGTTGGTGGATCTCCAAATCCCAAATCCCAGCATGAAGAAGCCTAGAAAAAGCAAATTGAGTATGAAGCAGCACCAGAAAACCTAGATTGAGGGTGTGGAGGATGCTCCAGCTCTTTCTGGGGTACCAGCTGGGTTTCCAGCTGACACTTGAGTATCGTAGGGCTGTTCAAGCTTCAGAATTTGCAGCCTCCTCCTGCCATCAGGCCACTGAATGTTATTTCTTTCCTAATACCTGCGGGCATTTGCATCCTGAAATCCCGTGAGAGGGTGAGGACAGAAGCTGTAAATCAAAAAGGGAATAGGCCAGTTGTTCCCTGCAAAATAACCCTGTGCCTTAAGGAAGGAGGACACAGGGATGTTTGCAGGCAAAATGACAGAGGAGTTGCTGAGTCTCCTGGTTCTTGCTGTTCCAAGTATCCCCATCACCCAACCTGCAGCCAGGGGCCACCAACTGCCTTTTTTGGGTGAAACACCAACTTTTTTTTTTTCTTAAAAAAAGCCTCTTTCAGCTCTTGTGGGTGTATTAGTAAATGCATTTTTCCCACGTGCTTCACTGAGACATGGATGTACAGCACAATGATGGGATTATTCCTGTTTATCCCAGGCAGGTTATGGGTGAGCATCCCAGCTCAGCCTCCCAGAGCATCTCTGCCCTCTCCTGCAGCGAGGTGCAATTATTTTCCAAGGGCTGCAGAGCATCTCCACTGAGCTGGCTGCTCTGGGGAAGATCAAAGCCAAGCTCTCATCAGGAGAGCCCAGTAAGATCACTTCCTGGTGCAAGGAAACAGGGAGGAGAGGAAAAAAATAAAAAGTAAAGGGGGGTAGGTGGGAGCAAGGGGAAATTTTCCATCGTTGGGGCTGGATAAACTCTAAACAAACCCCATGGGCATTCAATGTCTCACCTCTTATGGCTGCACCACAGCATAACTGGGCTTCTGCAGCCCACCAAGGAGCTGCTTTCTGCCCATGGTTTTGGGTGGGCGATGTCAGGCTGGCTGGACCCTGCTGACCTTCCTCACCCCTTTGGCCTCCAGCACCCATCTCGGGTTGGCTTTACTGGGGCAGCTGAGACCCACAGGGGTTTTTTTAAGAAATGCAAAGGATTGAGAGGACTCAGATCATCTTTTATAGATGCTGTTGCCTCTGGCAGAAAAGCCGAAGCAATTTCACTCCTCCTTTGATTTTCGGTGCTTTTAACCAAAGAGGAGAAAAAGACCCTCAAACCAGACCCAATCCTGCAGGCACAGGAGCCAAGGTATGTGCTTACGAATGCACCTTCCTTTCATCCCAGCAGCAATAAACCCATCACCAACATGGATTCTGGGGCTTTTTCCAGGCTGTGGTGAAGGTGAGGGGCTGACAGAGGCTGCCTCTTCCTGAAAATGTATTTGTGCTCTATATTCAAATGCCAGTTTAATGAGCTTTTCCCTATTTCCAGCAACTTTAGCACATCATTAAAGCATAGAAATGAATAATACATCTAGCAGTTGGGTTAAGCTGAACTCCAGACCCGATGTAGCTTCAAACAGAGGAGGGAAAAGAGGCAGCTGGAGGACGAGGCACTGGGTGAGAAGATGGAGATATTTCGGCTCTGATGTTCTGAACCAGATATCCCTGAATCCGTGGTCTTTCCCAGCAAGCTAAACTCCTACCATTTTAACTCAGTGATGAACGGGAGCTGCTGTTACCCAGTGCTTCCCTCCTCCTTCCATTGCTGGCCTGCAGAAATAAAGGAACGCGTTTCATTTTTCAAAAAAATATTTTAATATTTTTAATTATCACTTCCAGCAAATTCCTCATCAGACACAGTGAAGGGCTGAGCCAGGAGCAGGCACAAGCTCCATGCCTGCCTCTGTCTTCAGCTCCATCTCTTCCCAACCTTAAAAATGAAGCAAATTGGGTAAAAAACCCAGCCTGTTCCAGGTCACATCACACCTCCCCGAGCGCTGGGTCAGGTCTGGGCTAAATTCTGCCCTTGCCAAAGAGGAGTATTTGTTGTATCTGCACGGATGGATGGGCAGATGGAGGTTTTGCTGCTGTTGGAGGCAGGATCTGTGTCCCTGGTACACGAGGGTGTGAAAAGCACCCCCAGGAAAGCAAATCTCATTTCTTAAAATGAAAGTTCTTTTAAACAAGGAGAAAAAAAGCAAACAAAACCAAAAAAGCAAGAGGCCAAACCAAACTGTCTTTGGTTCATGACTTGAAGAGTATCCTCCCCAAGGGAAAAATAAGCAATTAATGCCAGAAAGAGTCACAGATTTTGTTGTTTGGGGCTTTTTTTTTTTTCCTGGGTAAATTGGACTCGTCAAAACTGGTCTTTATAAATATCTTTTGCCCATTGATTTATTTTTCTCTTCTTCTTTCTGATTGTTATATTTCGGATGGTGCTTACTGATGTGAAAAAAGCCATCTTGTGCTGCTGATAAGCCTGGAGATAACAGCAGAGGTCAAGGAACAGATGGGCAAAGAGAGGAAAAGAGGGGAAAAAAGTTTCAGCATCTCCAGCTCCATCCTCACTCCCCCCAGACCTGCAGAAAAATAACACTTAGTGGCCCAGAATGGTTAATTAGATATATTTCCCCCAGGACCAGACCGGAGGAAGAAAGGAAGGAAACAATTTAACTGTATTTCCTTGTTATCTGATCTCAGTCATTTTAATTTGTGCTCTCTTTGAGGCTTCTCCTTTTTTGTGTGTTCATTTGCTCCTGTGGTGTGTGTGTTGAGCTGAGTAACAGATGACATTGCAAGAAAATGGGAAGTTTTTCTTGTCCAGCCCAGTAACCACTTCCAAGGTCACACCTTGATGGAGGGAGCTGGTGCTTTCACAATGAAGGAGGAAGGAAGAGGGAAACACTTCACCTATAAGACCTTAATAAAATAAATTTGCCACTGTATTCCTATTACAAGCCAGGATCAGACTCACCTTTCCCATTTTTTCTGCCTTCAATGATGGGGAACCAAGCTGGAGGCTTCCACCCATGGGAACCAAAAAAAGGAATTGCTGGGTATGAGAGATCATAAAACTATAGAACAGTTTGGGTTGGAAGGGACCTTAAAGATTATCTCATTCCAACCCCCCTGCACAGGCAGGGACACCTCCCACCAGCCCAGGCTGCTCCAAGCCCCATCCAACCTGCCCTTCAACACTGCCAGGGATGGGGCAGCCACAGCTTCCCTGGGCAATCTATTCCAGGTCAGGCATTAAGGAGATGTTGAAGGGAATTGCATTGGAGATCTTGGGATGCAAAGGGACACCTGGGGCAGCCAAAAAACAGCTGAACACAAAACAGTGACTCCCTGAAGCTTGGAGGAAAATCCTTTGCTTGACTTGCCTGAATTTTATTTTTTCCCATAGCATTTCCATTCTGTTTTCCATAACATTCCACTTACAGCTTGGAAGAAAATCCATTACTTAATTTGAATTGTATTTTTTCCCACAATGTTTCCAAGCAGCACTTTGGTAAAATAGCTGTTAATTCTGCCTGCCTTTGTTTGAGCAATTAAGGGGCTCTTTCACTTGTGGGAGAGCCCAGACAGAGCAGGAATGAGGTCAAAGCAAAGCAAAGCCATCTTAAGCTTAATTGTAAAAGCAATTTGCTGCTCTGGATTTGGCCCCTGGAGCTTCCAGACCAAGGAAGGGGTCTCTGCACCCTAAACCACTCAGGGAAGCAGAAATAAGGATGCTAACAAACCTTTTGGAGCTGCCCAGGAGGAATGGCAGCCCAAGGAAGCCTGGCCAGCCCGAGGATGACATTGCAGTGTCAATCCAGAGTGAAACAGGGCCCTGCAGCTCTAATTAAAAAGGCCACTGGAACTAATGACATGCCCAGTGCTAATTAACTTCAAAAAAAGTGACGGTTTGATTCGCTTTCTGCTCTGCTGCCAGGTTTGTGCAAGTGCCTTCTCCAGGCACCTCATTTTTTCTTAGCCACCCTCGGGATCATCTCACAAGCAGGGATAACTAAAGCTTTGCAGACCTCTGAAATCCTCCTTCTTCTCCCTCCTATTATCTTTTCTTTTCTTTTTTAAAACTTGCCTAATTCTGGTTCCAAGGCTGCATTGGTAACTTTTAATAGAGGTGTCTTCTCGGCCGTATTTATAGCATCACACAAGGGTGATGCTCACAGAAAGTTCAGGCAACACAGTAATTCAAATTTATCTTAGAAATACAGCAAGGACCCAGCTGTGTCTTTTGGAAGTGGATTTTCCCCGATTTTTTCTCCCAAGACAGAGACAGATCCATGCACATCTACTCTTTTCAGTGTCAGAAATCAGGTCTCCACCTTGTTTTCAGGCAGAGAAACCATCAGCTTTAAGTACCAAGTTTGGGCTTGTTTTTTTTTATTCTAATTGCCTGTCATAGGTGAGAGGTTATTAAAAGCTTTTCCAGCCCAAGAAAAGTGACCTGTAGGGTCTTCATCTTGTGCTGTACCAGTCTGATCCAATCCCATCACCTCCTCCTCAGGGAAAGATGGCATTTTGGAAGCGTGACTGGCAGGCAGCCTTTGCCATCTGCTCTGGCCCCTCATTCCAGCTTCACAACAAACATATGTGACAATTAGATCTGTAAAAACATCTCGCAGATCGTATGTGACTGAAATGGGGGCATATGCTCCCTGCCCAATAAATCCCATGTCTGGGCTGGGCTTGCTCCTGAAGAAGACACCAATGAAGTGGGATGAGATGTTCTCCTCGACCACACTCACACCTCGTAAAGAACGTTTGAAGGAGGAAATCTGCTTTGCTAGAGGAAAAGGGAAATAAATGATGGGGAGTGAAGATTCTTGGAGGTACCTTGGACCTTTTCATTATTAATTCCCCAAGGCCAAAAAGCACAGTGGGTTTGATGAGCCAAAAAGCCACATGGAAGCCCATCTCAGATGAGCACCACAAGGTCTCCACATTTCCTCCATTGAAGAATCAACTCTGTGTGAGTGCTGCTGGTTGTATCAATGACTGCTGCTGATGAGAACTGCTCTCAGTAGCTGTTATGGAATTGCTGCTGCAGAAGGAGCAGCTCAGAGAGAGGATGGCAGGAATAATGGTTATCAACACCTCAGCAAGCCCCAAAGACAGACTGGGTGCTGGAAGCATCACTGCTTCATTGGTGGGATGTGCCCAAAGAGCAAAGCATCAGCTTCCATGGCTGGAGCTCCTTCAAACCCCTTGCAACTCACCAGAAAAATATAATGGATGAGGCAAAAAAGCCTGAAAAGATAACAATCAATTTTCCAGGCTCCCTCTGCTCTTTGGGAAGCAAAGTTCCAAAGAAGTCCCTCCCTGTCACTTCATGATGCTCAATAAATTCCTGACACCTGAAGAAATCCACTCTTCCCCCCGTATTTCCTCTTCCAGTCCTACTCCAGCTCTCTGCTGAAGTAAAATTTTTCCTGACCTCCTTTCCCTTCCCCCCAGTAGTGATGATGGGGACAGAGCTCCATGGTGCAGGTTGCCACTCTGGAGGGAAGTGATGCTGCAGCTCTGGGAAGCACTTTGGTTTGTTCATTTTCATTTAAAAGTTTAAATCAACATGTCCCTGGGAGAAGTTCCTGGAGTGAATAAAAACTGGAGCCTTTGCTGGGGATTTCTGGCTGTCAGCAGCCCACTGAAAGGAGGAACAGTTGCTCCAGACAGGGTGGAAGTCCCAAGGAAATACACTGATATTTCAGGAAGAGATCTTCTGCTTTCCTGAAGAGGAAAAACATGGAAGAATTTAACACAATTGGTCATCCACAATCTCAATCTCTATGGAAATACAGACAAGCTGAGCTTTAATTTAATGAAGGGGCAAAGCCAAAATTAATTCATTTAAATTAAGCCTTTTCGTAAGAGTGAAAATAAAAGGAAAGTCTTAGAAAATGCCCCTAGAGGATTTGGGAGGCATCAACGGGGAGCTGGGGTGGTTGGGGACCACTGCAAGAGAATTGCTGGGCTCTTATTAGGTGCAAGGAATGTGCAGGGATCTGCAATTTCCAGGTTGCCACTAATGCCAGGGAGACCTTTCATGGAATAAAAAAGATGATGCCTCAATGCAAACATTGCCCCTGACCCAGCCTGGATTGACCCACACTCCAAGTTGCTCACATTAGCCATCCCATGAGGAATATTTAGAAATATTTGGAAAATGCCAGAAGATGGGGTGGAGGATTTTGAGTTGAGGGAATTGGGAGCCTGTGAGGTCAGTTTTGAAAACCATTGTGGAGAAAGCAAGAGATGCTGGTGGGAATTGAGAGGTATGAAACATTGTCCTTCCCCACTGCACAAGATTTTTGGCAGAGCAAAACACTGGATATGAAGTGCAGAGATTATTTTGTTTCCTCTCTGTATCACTTTTCCTCCCAGGGAGGGGGAAAAAAATGCCCCTTTTTTGGAAATTGCCCCATACATCACATTATGGTGGCCAGGCCATGGGGTTCAGCATTGCTGGTTGGGCAAGGAAGGGTGGGAGGCAGCTGGAGTCATGTGGATGCTGCTCCCCAGGTTGCCTCAATTAATAAAATAACCCTAATTGCTGGAAGCAAGGAACCCCAAGAAGCTTTTCCACACACACACAATATCTCTCCTAGAGCTTCTTCCTCCTTCACTGTCAATTATTGAAAATTTCAATCCCAACCCAAAGCTGAGAGGTCTCCACTGAAAATCACCTGGGGCCATAACACAGAGGAGAAAAATTCATCAATTCAACCAGAACTTGCTGAAGCTACTAGTTTGGTTTGTTGGGCTTTTTTCCTACCCCAAACTGGAAAACTCAATATTTTTTTAAGAACAATAATTTCTCATGTAGGTTTTCTTGTGAAAAATCAAGGGTCTTTTTTCCTATAAAAGTTTCAGTGTTGAATTAAGTCCTCTGCTGGAAAAAAAAATCAGTTTGCTGTGAAATGAAACTAACACTATGATTTTTCCCTATAAAAAGGGGAAACTGAGGCAAGGGGACCTTTCTCCCCTTACTTTTGCAGAGCCTCTGCTGCCCCAAGAGCTGCATCTTCTCACCCCACACTAAAGAGGTTCCAAAGCAACCCAAAATGCTCCTTTGCAGGGTGTAATATCCGTGTGGCACCAAAAGGAGCCATGGATGACTGAATAATATGTGTGTAACATGGGATAATATTGTTTCCAACCAACAGCTGCCCAAATAGGGGCAAGGCTCCCAGCAATGTTCACCCCATCTACATCTCCCCATCTTCCAGCTC
>NW_009952368.1:872792-896522 GCF_000747805.2 Chaetura pelagica
ACCCAAGGAAAATGCCAGAGGAGGAAAAACAAAGTCACTGGATTTCAAGACAGATAATGGAAACAGAGGAGATAAATCCTGAGAACACCACCTGCACAGGGAGAAAAAGACAAATACTGAAATAAATATGAAAAGAAGACAAATCTGAGCTACAGGGAGCACAGGACCCAGAGAGAGAGAGAGAGGAAATGGCACTAAAACAGACGAGGTTTCCTGGAGACAAAGGTAAAATTGGGAAAAATGAGATCTAAACTGAAGAGGGATAAATCATGAAGGCAGCAACATCTGAGAATTATTTGGAATGAAGCTTTCCTGGTAAGTGAGATATCTCCTGCAAGACCAATCTGCTGTGAGCAACAAATACAACCCTGGTGACAAGGACAAAGCTGGAGTGGGGCAGACAAATGCATTGGGTGACCCTGAGTTGTCTACTTCTAAAGACGTTTCTATAGCCCCATCCTCAGGTGGTTTGTGCTCTAGGAAGCTCCTCCTGCTTGGCTTTAGCAATGCCAGCCCCCAAAAAGAAGCTCTGGGGAAGGAACACTATATTGGGAGCAGCTATTTTGGCACTGGGGGCTGTGTCTCCAAAACAGCCGAAGCTCTTAAATTCCCACAAAATACCCTTTATCTGGGAAAAGCCTGCCAAGGCTGCAGCAGCCTTTGCTGAAGTTCAACCACACAAACAGAGCCAACCCTCTTTGCCAAAGGTTTTCAGTGATAATATTTATTTCTACAACTTCTTCCCAAGAAAAAATAAATAAATGGATAAATAAATAAATAAATAAATAAATAAATACAGTTTAGCTCCCCCCAAAGCCACTAAATCCTCCATGGAGGAACCAGCGCCAGATCACGAGCAGGGGGGCATCTCTTCAGCCCTGAAGACCAGCCATATTTTTATCCTCAGGCTCCTCTTTTGCTCCTTATCTAGATGACACCATACCCATAAATATCAGCATTAGCCCTAAATTAAGATCACAACATGCTTTACATTTCTGTGTTGCTCTCTGAGCCAGGAAACCTCTCCCCAGGCTGCAGGAAGGCAGCCTGGGACTACTTTTTTTTTCCTTCATGCCAGGCAAAGCTGTGACATGAAACCTACGGCTTGTTACACACTTCTTTTTTCCCACATCTCCCCCACTTTGGCAAGAAACTGAATTTTCAGCTTGGAAGAGCATGTGTTGTGCCAAATACCCCCCCAAGTTTGCACTGGGAATGCTGAAATCTGAACACCAACACATGAAAACTTGGCAGCTCTGTTTTGTGGGGGGGAGAGATTGAAAATCCAACGGTTTCCATAGAGAAATATTCTGTTTTCCCACCAAAAATCAACTTACTGCTTGCTTGTTAATCCTATTGCAATATCTTTGCTCATTTGCAGTATTCTGTGGCTGGCACTGAGGTTCTTGGTGGCGGAAGTGTGGAAATTGGTGGGATTTTGAAGGTGGGTTGAAGCTGATCTAGTCCCCTTAGGTAGGGCTTGGTGTCCCCAGAGGCTTGAGGACAAGCTCATGGTTGGTGTGACAACCCCACGCAGCACCAAAGTTGCTGTTTCCCAGACCTCCAAATGTTTTCCAAGGGAATTTGCTCTGGAGCCAGAGAGAAAAATGTATGAGCCTAAAGGAGACACATAAGCTGGTGTGAAAGCTCAGTCCATCCAGCAGGTTCCACTGATGGATCCTCATGTTTGCACATCCCACACCTGCTTCCTCATGACCAGTTTTTTTATATGCCCACATTCCTCCTGTGCTCGTTGCTCTCATGGCCTTTCCCCTCTCTTCCTCTCTCTGATTTATGTCATTTGAAGTCCTGGTTGGGAGCCGATATTATGACACGTCCAGACTTCAAAATAAACCTCCCTCTTGATACCGGGTTATTTTATTGGGTGCATCAAGGCTGAAAACAACCTCATTCATCTTAAGAAATGTATTTTCCCATTTGCTGTATAAATACATACATGTTTCCTTGCATTATTCACCTAGGCGAGGCAGATAGATGAGCAGCAACAACGGCACCACATTTTTATTTCTCATTCTGTAACAGAAAAGGCACCGGGGAGGTTTGTGGCAGGAGCTCAGCAGAAAAATTGGCTGGGGCAAAGAGGGGAGGGGGAGAAAATGGAATGGAGATGAGATATCCCACGCCCTGCTGAAGGCCACTGAGGATGGGGACAAGGTATAGTCTTCAGGGTCCTTCTGAGGTCAGAGGGATGGTCTGGGAATGCAGGAAATCAAAATGAAGGGAAAAAAACACAGGACAGATTAAAAATAAGACAAGGAGGTGAAAAAAGTAAAGGCCAAGAGGAAGGGGTAAGGAGAGAGGGGGGAAAATGAATAATTGAAAGTCTGTTGTAAACACGGTGTAGACACACAGAAAAAATGCCTGTGTGAAAATGTAATTACTGGCTGCATCAATAACATCCAGCTGCACCGGGGCTGTGACCAAAACAAGCCGTAAGTCTTGGGAAGGCTCAAGTCAGATGCTGCTTAGGAATCTGTATGAAGGTCCAGACACCTCAGTTCCCCCACACCTCCACAGTGGTTTCAGGAAATAATAAAGGGGAAACTCAGCCCTTCTTCACATCAGTTGTGAGGGTCATACCAGAGAACCCTAATGGGATTTAGTCACAGTTCCACTGGTCCTGCAGAGACCAGGTTAGGGGAAAGTTGCCTATGGACAACAGTCTATCCCAACAGTCCCCACGACCAACAGCCCTGATGGTCAGCAGCCCCAATGGCCAATAGAACCAATAGCCAACATCCCTAATGATCAACAGACCCAATAGCCAGCAGAATCAATGGCCAAAAGCCCCGATGACCAAGAGACCCGATGACCGACAGGGTCAATAGTCAATAACCTCAATGGCCAAGAGCCCTGATGGTCAACAATCCCAACATCCAGCAGTACTGAGAGTCAACAGCCCTGGTGGTTAACAACCTCAATTGCTAACATCTCCAACGGCCAACAGCCCTGGTGGTCAACTGGCCAGTGCCTGCCAACACAGCCTGGAGATGCTTTTCTTTAGCACTCAAGGAAGTCGGTTTCAAATCACACCTCGCCCTCACTGACAGTGAAGCACTGACAGTGCCCTGAAAGAGTTAAAGTTCCACTTCTCCCTCCTTTTGACTTGAAGCTTCCATCTGCTATTTTTAAATCCCTGCTGGGGATACACAGAGGATTTCTCTTAATTGGACATCACTGCTGACTGTAATGAGTTCAAAATAAGACTCTCTTTCTCTTCATTAACGTCCTACGTGTATTTGGAGTTTCATCTCATTGCACCAACAACCTTCTCTTCCTAGTGGCTGTAGTGCTACAGTGGGATACTGGGTCCTTAATCACACCCTGAATACTGAGGTAGGAAAACTAAGTTCTTTATCTCTGGAAATGTTGACTTGTGCAGTCTCAGGGCCCGACTGGCCCTGCACATCCTTAATCTTCTGGGTAACTCAGCTGGGTGTGCAGGTGTCCCGTGGCAGTCCTGCTTCCTTCAGGCTCACCCTCAACTGGGAGGCTGGGCACAGCCTCACGCTGGTGCCTGTGCTCCTCCACCCTGTCTCCTGGCCCACCACAACCTGCCGTGATGCTCCTTCCTCACACACTGTTCCCACGTGTCCCCAGAGGAACCGATAAACCCAGCCGAGATGCAGATTTAATGTTATCAGGAGATGCAGGGCGTATTTAGCAGGAACTTGAAGGATAGGAGCAAGAGGCCTGGATGTAATCCAGGCTGCAGTGGATAAGGAACTGAAAAGCTGCTGCTGCTTCTTTCCTTTTTCTTTCATTTTTTTTTTTCTTTCATTGGTTCAAGATTGCAAAGAGGCTGTGAGAAAAGAAAGGGAGACACGGGGACCTAGTGATAAGAGGTGATGGACGTGGTGCTGTATCCTCCCTGAGAATACCAGAGATTGCAAAGCACTGAGAAATCAAATTGACAAGTGGGAACAGAGGCTCAGCATAAGAAACAGCGGCTTGTTAGGAGCTCCTGCAGGCCTGGAGAGCTTTTTGCTTCTCCTCATGATGGATTAAGTGGATGTTGGCGATAGATAATTTTGAACTCCTTCCACAATGTGTTTCTGGCTTGTCATATCCTCAGGGAGGCCTGGAGCTGCAGAGACAAGCACCCAGCATGGTGCTCACAGGCATGAAACTCTTCAAACAAGGTGGAGGATTTGGGAAGAGCCATATCCTGCAACGTTGCTGGTACCACGGAGCCTTTTTATACTTGGCCTCAGCCTCAACCTGAGTCTGCCTCAAGACAACCTCAACCATGCATTTCCTGGTGCTGCCAGGGGTGGGTGAGGAACCAGGTAGTGATTTCAGCTGGTTTGGATTCAGGAGAGGACATTGGTTTCGGCCAATAAGTGGCTCAAAATTCAGCAGGTTTTCCCCAGAACCCATGGAGATGTGAACTCTTCACTCCTGGAGAGCTGCAGTGATTTTTGGCAGGTTTAGGAAGAAAAGTAACCCTGAACCCCAAAGTGGTCAGCCCCAGGGGAGCAGCAGGACGTTGCAATATTGCCCACAGGTGCTCCCCTCTCTGCTGCACCCACATTGCTTCACCCTCTTTACCTCAGTTTCTCTAGTACAAATAGCTCCCACAGCCTGGGGTAACAGTGTGGGGAAAACTGGATTTCCAGAGGAGAAAAGAGAAGCTAAACCCAACCTCAGCACACACACAAAAAAGAGGAAAAAAATGGTACAATGATACCCTGTGGAAAACCCATCCTGATGACAAAAAATATAAAAATACAATCCTCTTTCCTAATTATTCTGCATGGTATCAGCTCATATTCAACCCTTGCTTCCACCTGAGGTAAAGGCAAGAAAAAACATGTCTGGATAGGTGTTCTGTCCTCTGCTGGACAAGGAAAGACAATGGGGAACATGGAGGATTTAATGTGTATGTTCAAAGGCAGTGGATGCTGGAAAGTGTCTAGAACCCAACAGAGAGATGAAGATTAGGATGTGAAAGCCCAGTCAGTGTAAGCAACAAATGCTTCTGCAGACACAAGCTTAATATTCCAGAAAAACAGGGTTGCAGTGAAAATAAAAGCATTTATTAAGTCCTTACTATATGCAGCCATACCCACATACACCGTTTTATGTTTAAACCCTAAGGGTTTCAGAGCACCAGGGTATTTTGGGATGTTTCTGCAGGTGACGAACATGTTTTTTGGTTTTAGCTGGTTTCTGCCCTTTTTCTCCACAGCTCGTAAGAAATTGGTTCAAACCCCAGAAGGGCAGGGCTGAAATCTCTTTGAATTTTGATTAATAATGTGATCTCCATATGGGATGCATAATAATCCAGTCCCAGTCAGATATAGATAAGGCTGAAATACCAGTCTCCAAAAACACCCTTGAGCACTGGGGGAGAACCAGAAAGATGAAAGAAAACCCAAAGTTGCACCAATCTGTAGAAAAGATAAATGAGATAACCTCTGTAATCACAGCCCTGTCAGCTTGACACTGGTTTGGGGCAAAAATAATGGAATGACAGGTACAGGACTTGCTTAATAAGGAAATAAAGGGAATAACATAAAGGATGCCAATCAACACGGATTTATGGGACATAAATCTTGCCCAACTAAGTTGATATCTTTTTTTTAATGAGGTTATAATTTGGGGCTGATAAAGGTGTTGTTGTCAGGGTAATGCACTGGGGCTCCTGAGTGACATCTTGATCAAGAAACTGGGAGAGTGGGAAATCACCAGGGCAGAAATTAGATGGATTAAAAAACAGAGGCTCAGCAAGCTCCAAAAGGCACCTCTCAAAGTGTGAATCAACGGGGTCTTCTGCTCCCCGCTGCCTGCAAAGGCTGGATTGCTGCAATTTTTGGAATTTTTATCAGTGACCTGGAAGAGAATATCCCGTAACCACTGATAAAGTTTGCAGCTGACACAAAGATCAGGGGAGCAGCACGGGAGGAAGACGAAAGGGCATCTCTACAAGACTTCTCTTAATAAAGCCGTTTGGAGCAGGAAGGCTCTTCCCTTGGCAACAGGCTGGGAGATGGGGATGATAGAGAGACAAGATCTAGAGGATTAAATACAACACATTTCAGGCTGAAAAACATCTTTTCAGGTTTTTAAAAGGTAGAAACTCCTGGGTATTTTGTTGTGCAGTCCATGCTGCTCTGCTCACCCAGCTTCAGCTCATCCCTCACTTTGCAGGATTTCAAGGGCTTCAGGCACTTGGACCTTCTTGCAAATCCCACTGGGCACCCAGCTGAGCCTTTTGCCTTCAAACTGTATTTTAACAGTGGTCTGAAGCTCCATGCTTGAAGCCAGGGACCAGTGATGCTCAGCAGATCTCCACATCAGGTGGGCTGAATGCTCAGCACTCCCTCCCTGCTCTCCAGCTCCTTTTCCCAGGATTGTCTCTTTTCTTCTCAAAAAAAACCTTTCCTGCAAACCTTGTGATTTTCAGGCTGCCTTCTGCAGCTTCTCCCAAATACACGTGATGCTTCAGGGCTCTCCAATAGCACTTTATTCCTTTCAGTGCCTGACGAGCCTGATCTCCTTTTATAACCTGACCCGACTATTGGACGAGGGAAAGGCTGTGGATATTGTCTGTCTGGACCTCCAAAAAGCATTTGACACTGTTCCCCATAGAACTCTCATAAAAAATGGGCTGCTCATGGGCTGGATGAGCAAACTATCTGTTGGACCAAGCACTGGCTGGACAGTTGGGCCCAGAGAGTGGTGGTCAATGGTCCAGTCCAGCTGGGGTCAGTCACAAGGGCTGTTCCTCAGGGCTCAGTGTTGGGACCTTTCTGTTTAACATCTTTATGGATGATCTTGAGAAGGACATTGAGGGTATCATCAGTGAGTTTGCAGATGACACTAAGCTGGGCAGGTGTGTTGATCTGCATGAGGATAGGGAGGACCTGGGGGTTCTCATTGACAAGCAGCTGAACATGAGCCAGTGTGTGCCCAGGCGGCCAAGAAAGCCCATGGCATCCTGGCTTGTCTTAGAAATAGTGTGACCAGTAGAAGCAGAGGGGTGATTGTCCCCCTGTGCTCAGCACTGGGGAGGCCACACCTGGAGTGTTGTGTCCAGTTTGGGGCACCTCCATTCCAGAGAGATCTCGAGGTGCTGGAGAGAGGTCAGAGGAGGCAACAAAGCTGGTGAAGGGCCTAGAGAATCAATCTGATGAAGAAGGCTTGAAGGAGCTGGGAATGTTTAGTCTGAGGAAGAGGAGGCTGAGGGGAGACCTCATCAGTCTCTAGAACTACCTGAAAGGTCATTGTAGAGAGGTTGGTGCTGGTCTCTTCTCACAGGTCATTAGTGACAGAACAAGAGGGAAGGGCTTCAGGCTGCACCAGGGCAGGTTCAGACTGGAAAATAGGAAAAAAAATTCACAGCAAGAGTAGCTGGACGCTGGAACAGTCTGCCCAGGGAGGTGGTGGAGTCACCATCCCTGGATGTGTTGAAGCGTAGTTTGGAGGTGGTGTTGGTGGATGCCGTTTAGGGGAGAACTTTGTAGAGTAGGGATGATGGTTGGACTTGGTGATCCCAAAGGTCTTTTCCAAACCAAACATGATTCTATGATTTGCTGATCCAGTTCCAGAAAATAATGGACAAACTGCAGCCCAAGGAATTCCATTTGACACTTACTTCTTTCAAACACAGCTGTGTCAGGAGGGTGCTCTTACAACAAGAGAGTTTATTACAGGTACAGGGTGATTACTAGAGATGCTGGACCAGGTACCTAGAAGGAAAGGGAAGCTTTTAAATACTTCGAGAAGGAAAAACTATTCTGGAAAACTTCCTGGAAGTTTGGAAAGGGTTTGAACTGGAAGACCCACATCAGGTTGTCTAGCTGGATATGTGGAGCTGAATAACTCCTTTTCATCTGGCTGTTCCCATCCATGAGGAAAAGGGAAGAGGTGACTGCACCAGGGATGTATGGAATTTCTCAGGGATAAGGGCACAGCTCCATGGAGCAGCATCAGACATGACACAGGACTCACATAGGGACAAGGATAAAAAGGGGATGAACCTCCTCCTCTTTTTCTATAAACATTGTGTTCACCTGCAGAAGAGCCCTGGGAGAAAAGGGACCTGCAGAAAAATGCCCACCCTAAGAAACCAGTGAGCAGCAGCCCTCCAACCCAGCTTCCCATATTTTGTCCCTCTCCCTTCTAGTCTATCATTCCCTGTTGGAGTCTGGAAGGGAGGAATAAACCCCAGGAATCCTGTTTCCTGAGCTCTTGCCTTGCCAAAATAGAGCATTTTCCCTTCCTCTGCCCTGAGGTACATTCAACTCCTTCAAACTTCAGCAAATGCTCCCTGGGTCAGCCAGTGAGGTGACTCAAGGATGCCTGGCTTGTCACTGCAGATGACACATGCCTCTCTCTCAGGATGTGGTATAATGAGCTTCTCTGTGGTCTCCCAAGGCAGAAATGTATTTATGGCACTCAGGGAGATTTATAGAGTTTTTCTTTAAGATCTGTCAGCTAATAATAGCAGCGGCCGGGGCTGAGTTCTCTGGGCTCACACACAGGTATAAATCAGGGGTGTGTGCTCAAGCCACACCATCATTTTCTCCCCTTAGGAGACCAAGGTGAGAACATCACCTGCACATGTGGAATATAAAAAAAAAAAACCCAAACAAACCAAAACTCCAGCTGGGTCACCAAAGCACCATGTCATATAGATGTGGTGAGAATTTTTTCCCCCAAGACTATACTGAGGTGTTGTTCAGCCTGGAGGAGAGGGCTCCAGGGAGACCTTATTGCAATCTTTCAATACTGGAAGGGGGCCTACAGGAAAGGTGGGGACAGACATTTTAGCAGGACCTGTAGCAGTTGGACAAGGGGTACTGGTTTTAAACTAAAAGAGTATAGACTTAGTTTAGATATGTGGAAGACATTTTTTTACAGTGAGAGTGGTGAAGCACTGGAACATGTTCTCCAGAGAGGTGGTAGATGCCCATCTCTGGAAACATTCAAGATCAGGTTAGATAGGGCTCTGAGCAACATGATCTAGGTAAAAATATCTCTTCTTACTGCAGGGGGTTTGGACTAGATGACCCTAAAAAGCCCCTTCCAACCCAAACTGTTCTATAGATCCTGTGCTCCCCTTGTGCAGGGCATCCAGTCCCAAGCATCTGGATGAGCAGGACCTGCTCTTGCTGTCCAAGGCACGGATATCCCAGCAAGGAGAAGCTATTCCCTGCTAACAGTGATTAATTTTTACCCTGCCAAGTGGCCTATATATCTTCAGCCTCAACCAGCAAGTGAATTTGACAAAACACCTCCTGTTATCCCCCAGCATCACACAGCCTTGAATAGTACAAATGCCCTAAAGACAATTTTTTTCCCAATAAAATAGTTGCATATGATTTTTTTTTCTCCAGGGGGTTCTGAATAAAATAACTAACATATTCCAGAGGGACATAGCCTGCTAATTCCACTCATCAAAAAGGTCTTTTTAAAAGTCACTGATGCCTGAAGCATTGATGGGTTTCCAGGTTTGCTGATTTGTGGACCGTGGGCTGGGCTCCCACTAGAGCCCATTAGATGTTCTAGAGACAGACAGCTGGGTGCACAGACAGATGGATACATGCCAGCCAAAAGCTGAAAATTTTACTATGCAATCCCACACATTTCCCATCCCCTCCAACCAGGCTGAGCTGGGGGACAGGTTCCTGAAAACCTTTTATTTTTGCTCTTTGTGCCACATTAATTACTTTAGTGTGGAGCTCAAAGCATGATGCTGGGGAGGAAGAAGAGGAGGATGAACAGGCTCTACATGTCATCACCTTGCCATGATGCATTTTGCACTCTCTTCTTGCCCTTTACCCATTGCAACTCAGACTGCAGAAGTTACTTTTTTTAATTCCCACACATTTGTGCATCTTGAGAGATTCCCATCATCATGTCATCGTGTCCACCTCCTTTCTGCTTTATTTCTTCCTGTCAGGCCAGCCTGAGGTCAGTGGTGGACTCTGTAATTCAATCAGCTTGCAGATCTGTCTCAGGTCAATTTTAATTCTATTTAAAGGACAGTCGATAGAGTCTTCTCTGGGGTTTTGGAGACGGGATTTCATCTTGCCTTTAATAAGAGCTGAATGCACCAGCTGGGGGAGAAAGCATTTCAGCCTCGATGAGACATCACTGATGGGACGGGAAGTGCTTTGCAACCTTTCTCCTTTGCTATTTTAGGCCTGGCAAGACCCTCGTGAGCTGGCTGGGGGAGGAGATGGCTCTGGTTTGGATTTGTTGGAAGCACTTAGGAGCTGCAGTGCAATGTCCAGCTCTCCTGCTGCTCACAGAGGCACAAATCGGCCCCATCTCCAGCATCGCCAGCCCAAAGCCCACCCTGATGCCAAATTTACACCCATATGAACCTGCCCTTGGGGTCCATGGGATGTGTCATGCAGCAAAAAGGAGATAACCCAAAAAACAGCTGAGAATGGCTGAAGGAGCACCACAAACTGCCCTCTCTTCCTGTTCATCATACAACAGGAGATGAGCTGGATATTAATAAAGAAAGTGCTTTCAACTCTGCTGCTCATCTAAAACCTTCCCTTAAGTGCAGGACAGGGCACTAAGACACAGTTTTTATGTGACCTAATAGAAGGGGAAAATGATACCAGTGCTGGAAAAAAACCACAACAACCCACACGAAAACACATGGGGAATATTGGATCACATCACTGCACACTCAGATCCATCCCAAGATCACAATGCACAAGTGAAGGTGTGGAGATACCTTCACTCTACCCCCAAAAGAAAGCTTTGCTTGGGCACTGGGGGGGACACAAACCTCATCACTTCAACTGGGAGTATTTCCCTAAGGCA
Organism: Chaetura pelagica; assembly: GCF_000747805.2. NCBI lineage: Eukaryota > Metazoa > Chordata > Aves > Apodiformes > Apodidae > Chaetura > Chaetura pelagica. Next base: position 883,605 of record NW_009952368.1, read on the forward strand.
CAAAGCAGGAAGAAATGCCAGATCCCCCAAAAACCAGCCTGGTGCTGTAGGAAAACGATCAGTGTGGCATCTGTGAGCATCCAGATGATAAATGTGGGTCCATCCCAAGGAATAAATCTGCTGTGCCTCGTGTAAGGCAAACCAGGGGTAAAAACATCCCTCTGGATTTTGCAGCATGATGGGGGGGCTGTTTTTTTCAGCAGATCTTGAGGTGATTTCCCATGGTGAGGAGCATCCAAATGAAATCTCCCATTCCCTGCTGGAGATAATTAACGTTTATCAGAGAGGAATTTAGCTGGAGTGGCTATTTCAGTACCATGCAGCATCCTTCCCCCGGCCCCCAAGCCCAGTTTGGGTTTGTTTTTGAAACTGCACACAAAGTGCAACCGCGGCACATTTCCTTTTCTATTATGCCTCCAAAATTAAGTTAGATGGCCCTAATAATAGCATTGCCTTTAAAATAATGTTGTGCTTAAAGAACAAACTCTCCAACGTCGCCGGCGCGGCATATTTATCTTGCGCTTAATTTCCACTTGCTGTTGTATTATTAGACATTAACATGATAGTTTTGTTTAATCTCTGGCTCCGTCGCCCATGGCTGACTCCAAAGCGATCGCTCGCCCCTTGTTGATGAAAGTCCTAATTCATCCTCGTTAGTGCAATTAGGAGGAAATTGGATAACGGTGCCACTTCTTGCAAAAGGTCTGGGAGAGGGTGAGTGTCTCCCTGGAGAGGTGAGAGGATTAGTTGGCTCCTGGGAAGACGATGGGGACAAATTAATTGAGACTTGGTGACATTTTCAAGGCAAATTGGATGGATTGCTGTTGCCCCAGTGCTGAGGTGGTGGGAGTCCACCTCTCAGCAAAGGTCACTTTGAGGTCGTTTAGAGGATGAAGGAGGGAAGAAATGTGACCATAAGGGGATTATTTGTTTCAAGACAACGTCTTCAAAAGCTTTCAGAACAGTGGCTGTTTGGGTTGTTTGCTGTGTTTGCTCTCTCTGGGCACCTTTCTCCCAATCCTGACCATGAGCACAGAGAAGAGACAAAATGCTCTTCCACCCAAAAGCTGTGTGGGATCAGCACATTTTGGGCAGTTGCTGCACCTCTGCAAAAATGAGATGTACAGCTTGGGATAACAACCTTAGAATTCGGATTTTTTTGCTGAAAATGGGGGAATTCCAGGCAACTAAGGAGAACTATTGTGGCTCTCACCCCACCTTCTTGTGTCTCATAAAGCGAACTAAGCTAAACCAGACAAACGAGCTTTTATTGCTTAATATAATCCATTTCTCAAGGGTACAACTAGAAAAGGTACGAAGGCTTTAATACCAGAGGAGATTAAATAACTGGAGTTTCTTACCTTGCAAAAGGAGGATTTGATGGAGGTTTATAACCAGGGATGGTGTCGAGAGGGGGAAATGGAAATCCTCATGTCTGCAAGTGACTCCAGATTGAGGTGGTCCTGGATAAAAGAACTAAATCAAATAACAAAAGAAAGAGTTTAAAGCAAAGAATTAGTTAAACTGTGGAACTTGTTTCCAAAGAATCTTGTGGAAATCCAAACTGTGGATGGGGCAAAAGCAAAGGATTAGACAAATCTGAGGAAAATTATCCCTTCCAGTTTTAAATATGCAGATGCAATCATGGCAGGAAGAGAGCTTGTTTAGGAGAAATCATGGGAAGACTTTACTCAGAATTGTTTTGTATGTATGTTATCCATTTTTTCTGCTTTTTGCTTGTAATCTCTAAGGCCAGATGTGGCTCCTCCAACAAACCCACAGGGGAATATGCATCAATAGCTCAAGAACCCCTCAAAAATATAATATATTTGGATGATTGACCCCAGAGGTGGCAAAGGATCTGAAGTTGTTTAGGACTCATACTCAGTGAAACATTAGAGGCTTGGACAGGTAAGGGTGGAAGGAAAAGGCTTGTGTCTTGTTGTCACAGTCCTGATAACCTCTCAGTCTAATCCTGTCCTTAATTGACTTTATTCTGATTGTATTCTTGATAGGCCTGGATCAGCCTGGGAAGGAGGGATGTAGAGGATACAGAGGGAGTGGAGGAAAACAGCAGAGCAGCTGGACACGTGCACTTGTGTTTCATGCACCTCTGCTGCTTGAGACAGGAAAAGGAAGGAAAAGAAAGTTAAAACTTCCCAGAAAGGGTAAACAAATAAAAATGAAATAAAAATAATGAAAACTTCACCAAAACAAATCATAACCTGCAGGTTTAATAACGAAAAGGCTTAAAGCCTTTGATACAGCCCCTCTGATGCAGACAAAAACACCCTCTGCAGGTAAGGGGGAGGTGATGCCTGGTACCTGATCCACCCTCCTCTTGGCAGAGCAACATCCCGGCTGCGGCTCCGACCAGCGGGAGGGTCCGGTGATGGTCGCGGCGGAAAGGAAGAGGTTCCCCCTAGCGCAGAGCCAGAAACAGGGATAATAACAACCCTTCCCGAAATAATCCACGGGCAGACACAAAATCCAGCGGAGGAAGTCGCTCAGAATCAAAGTGTGGTGCCTGGATCTGAGGGTCATGTAGGTCTGTAAACACACGGAGCCTTTCCTCTAACCTCATTGAATTATGGAGTAAAACTGCATGACTTCAGAATTTGAAAAATGTATTTATTTCCTGGCTCCTTCTTGTGCTTCTCCAGCCCAAATCCTGGGGCTTGCACTGCTGATGCTAAACCCTTGTCACGGGTCCCACCAGACCCTGGAGTCACACATCCCACCTGCTCTTATTTCCACCCCCTATTTCCATCCACTATAGGCAAAACTCCAGGAAAATGTGGGGAATGCCAAAAATGCTGGGAGGTTAAGCCACCCAACACCTGGATGAGGAAAAAGCCAGCAAGCAAACCACCAAATTACTTACATTTTTACTATTATTATTTACTTCTTCAGTCCCTTATTGGTTCAGATTTTTCTTTTTTTTTTTGCAAAAACAGAAAGGTTGCTGATGGGTTATTTCAATGCATTGAACTCATTCTATTTACTCAGGAGCTGATAGGATTGATTTACAGCAGCACAATGAATGCAGAGAGGGGGAAAAAGATACGGGAGCAAAGCAGCAGTGTTTGATTTCAGGGCTGGTTTTGCAGAGAATGCTAATGCCAAGAGCAACTTCAGGCAGTGGTCCCCTGAAAAGGAAGGGTTGGGAATTGTTATGCTGAAATTGGGGTGAGAAGTGAGGGGGGAAAAAAGCAACTCACCATCCAAGAGACTTTTTGCTACTTTTTTGCTAAGTCTTGGGGGAAGATAATCAAGTTTTAATGTTTTATGGATTTCCTTCAAGGTGGTGGGGGGATCTTTTCTCTTATGTTTTTATCTTTTCTCTTACATTTTTATCTCTTATGCTTTTTCTATAAGAGGTGGGAGTAGAGGAATAAAATGTCAGAGAACTGAGGTTTTATTTGAAGAAAAAGTACAAACTAAGGGAAAATAAAAACGTTCACTACAAAAGTTGATCATTTAACATGTTGAAAGTTACAAACAAGCTTAAACTGTGATTATTTGGGCTACCTTGCTTTCCTGATGACATAAAGAGCATTGTTTTTGCAACTAAATCTATATAAGAAACTTCCATCTGGGGTCCCTAGATCTTAAACCCCCCAACCTGAGCTCTCAGGCTAAAACCTCCTGGTATATAAATCAAAATTCCCAACCCTGACACCTCTGTCCTGTACAGTGTCCTCAGACTGCTCCAGGTTGGAAACACCCCTACAGCCTTAAATCTTGGGAATAGATTATGACTTGTTATTTTGTGACCTTTAGGAAAGAAAAAGGCAAAAACTTGCTGTTGTGAGCCAGGCAAACCAAAGCTCACAGACCAGGGCAGGACACCAGCTTCAACGTTCCTCTTACGGTGACATTATTTCCAATGGAGGCTTATTTGAATCCCCAATGCCCTCAAAACTTCCCAAATTTTCCCCAGTTTCTCTCTGAAGCTGCAATATTCCAAACAGAAACCTCAATTTCATGCCTTCATTCACCTATTTTTCATTCCTCTGCAGCAAAAGCAAGGCTTCCTGTTGGAGAGGGTGGATTAAAGGAGATGTGGCTGGGATATTGCTTGTGCCATTGTGTCTCCTTTGCAGTGGTCAATAGAGCATCAATATAGGATTCTCCAAGGATGACACATGACATTTTGGGATAGGTTGGTGGCAACTTTCTGCTGGCCAAGGTTAACACATATAGAGAGGGACTAAAAATACAACAGGTCTTAGTGTAGGGTTGCAGAGCATCCTCTGACTCAAAAGCAGGAGGGATTTCAAAGCCACCTCTCTGCAGGTGCTACTGGTCAAGGTCTCCTCCAGCAGACAACATTAGGGTGAGCCAATCTGGGGTGATGAACCCAACCCCAGGCTGATGGACGTGCCCAGGTGGATGAACTCACCCAAATTCACCTCTGAACACCCCGGTGGGCACACACACCGGCCACATCCCCTTCCTTCTCCTCTTCATTTATTATTTTTTTTTTGTGAGCATTGGATGTTGAAAGAGGCTTCCCTTGCCAGAGACAAAGGGAGAAATGATCAAACCCAGAGGTTTCTGCTTCTTGTCTGCTCCGCTCGGCCTCTTTTGCAGCCCCGCGAGGAGCCCTGCTCTTAAACACAAGCTAAACACGGCCTGGGGAGCGGAGCAGGAGCGCTCTGAAATGCAAATGCCTTTCTCTTTCGGAGCAGCCGGCTTTGAAATCAGGGATTGTGCTGCCTCATGGCTCGGAACCGGTGCAGCGAGCCTGCAGCAGAGCCCTGCCCATCCTCCTGCTCCCGGGGGGACTCACCTGTAACCCCCCCAGAGGGAAAAGCCCAAAGAAGGAGCAGGGGTCGATCCTTTTCCACAGGGCAACGTGTCTCCACCACAGGGTGGCAAGGGTGAGGATGCAAAGCTGATACCAGGACACCGGCTATTTCTCAATTTCTTTTTGCTTTTAAATCTCCTTTATTATTGTCAAGAGCAGATTTGGGCTGTTTAGACTTGATCTCCCTAGACATTCCCAGCCCCGTGCCCATCCTTCCAGGGAGCAGGAGGGTCCGTGTCGGGCTGCATTGCCAGGACCTGACACATCCACAAATGAGACAGAGAACCCAAAAATATGGGTCCATATTGTCCCCCTAACCCATGCAGCATTGGTGTGTTATTAATGCCAACTCATGAACACCTGCAGGGTGGCTCCAGTCCGATGTGGAAGTGTTTTATCCTGAGCAATGAGGAGCTGCCAGAGGAGTAGAACAGAGTCATGGGCTCCTGGCACCAGCCCAGAGCTACTGCTCAGGTGCCCAGATGCCCTGGAGACCCAAATTAGCGTCATGGGGTGAATGAGCCACATTGTCCAGCCCCTGGCTTAGCACCCTGGCCTCCAAACTGCTCCTTAGCTGGGCTATTTGAAAGCCAAACATGCAATAAAAAGCAGAGCAATCACGGACAGACCACGGCTGGAAACAATGCTGAGCTCCAGGGGCATCATGGAAATGCAAATTATTATTTTTTTTCGAATGCACATTCTGTTCTAATAATCACTTGTTTCAGCCCCCCCCCCCTTCATTGCTTTTTCAGCTGAAAACCCTGCACCAGCAGCAGCTGATCAAGACTTCACACATCCTGCTCATTAGCTTACACACACACACACACACCTGATTCCTGGTTCCACACGAAGGGAAATGAGAAGGATTTATAGCACTCAATTTTGCAGAAGTGATGCCCGAAGTCAAATTCTCTCTAGGAAAGCTGTGGCTGTGCTGGGTCTCAGCCCGGGAGACCAGAGACTTTATAGGGAGAGATAAAATCTTTTATAAGACCAACTGATCTAGCAGGTAGAAGTGGACAGGTCTGAGGTGCACAGGTCCGTTGTTGGGTCTCAGGTTGGCTGCAGAGCTGCTGCAACACCTTCCACAGCCTCTCTCCATCTCCCTAAACTCCAGAGATGCAGGAGATTAACTACCAGCAGCAGCACTGCCACCCCAGAAAGACTTCAAGCTCCAATCCTGCCTCAATCCTTCTTCTTTTGGATCCCCAGCACAATGAAAAATCTCTATCATGTGGCTTTTGCCGTTTTCCCCTGTGTCCCAACCCATTTTCCTTCGCTGGAGAGACCCACCTGGCAGAAAGTGATGCTAAAGGGCAGGAACAGAGGGAGAATTCAATTTAGGGGATTAAAAGTGTGTGCAAGGGAGGGCGAAATCCCTTCCGTGAGTCCTTTCGTGCATATTTCCACATCTATCCTTGCCAATTCTCACCCCAAAACACCCCAGAGTAGAGTTGGCCAGGGAGAGTTGTCCTAGACCTTTTCCCTGAGGAACAGCCCCCAAATTATTTATAACTGCATAGGGCATATTAATAAAATATTTATTTATTTTTAATTAATAAAAAGGGTTGATCCTGATGCTATTTTTTAGCAGTTGTAGTAACCTGATAATAATTTCTAGCAATTAAACACAATACTAATTCACTCATTTACTGAGTAATGTCTTGTCTTTATTTATGGGGGCTGTGCCCGAGAATAAATATCTTACTTTGTTGCCTAATGAACATGTACTAAGTAGCTCTTTTCTTTTTATTTTCTTTTTTTTTTTTTTAATGTTTATTCATTTTAAGCTATTCTTAGCAATCACATGCACATAAGGAGTAATTGCTTGACTTTGGGCTGGTAATTAGAAAGCACTAAGTCATTGTTTTCTTCTTGCTAGCGGATGGTTTGTTGAAGCATCTGCTCACCCAGCATTAATTCAGCCCTTCCATCCTCCTGCCTCAGCACCCGGGGCTGCATCCTGCTCTAATCAACAGGAGTTTCTCAGGGACAGGATAGATGCTTGTGGGACACTTAAGGAAAAAGCCAGTTTTTTCCTAAAGATCCCCAAAGCATCTGGAAAAAAATAAATCCCTTCCCAGTGTTAACATTTCCAGGGCCCTGATTTATTGAGCACAGAGGGTTTGAGATGCAATCAGGCACCTACAGAAACAAGCTTTGTGCTGTCGTAATCTCTGTCTTTTCCAGTTTTCCCATCTTTAAAGCAGGGATAACCTGGCTTCCTTGGACACATTCCCAAACATGGCAACTCTCACTTCGCACCAGCTCGCAAAAATGTCAAGAGCCCATGAGAAGGGACCATCTTTCCCTGTCTGGGAATGCCAAAAAGCAGGAGAAGGGGCATCAAAAAGGCATCTCACATCCCAGGGTGAAGGATAAGAGACTGGATGCTTCAGATGAGCTGCAGGCTCATCCATCAGGTAAGGAGGATGTATGTGGGGTTAGGATCTATACCATACCTATACCATATCTATACCACTCATCCTTGGCAGCCAGGGGAGAGAAGGAAGAGCCAAAACACCCCTGAGAACATCTAGGGGTCTGGACACTCTCCTTGTCATGACATCAAGATTCAGCATCCCCCAGGCCAGCTTCCCCATCCCTGTCCAAGCATCTTTTTCCTTCTGCACTCTTCTCCCAGGGATTTTGCTTTACTTTGAGCCACGTTGTGGCCACAAAAAGCCCCGTAACTGCAGCATGAGCTGTGAAGGCCCAAGGGTTTCTGTGCCTTTCTGCAAAGCCAAAGCATCCCTGAGGGTTTCCAAAGCAGCAACAGGGAGAGGGCAAAGGAGATGAGGTGGCTGGAGCTGTCTCCAAGACATTTCACTGCACAATTGCTGTAGCAAACAAAAAATGCCCTTCTCACCCCTCCTTGACACCTCTCCTTGACACCTGTGCTGCTGACTCTGGTGAGATGAAGCCAGGGTGAGAGGAGGAGGCAGGCCCAGGGCATCCCGAGGAATCCCTGCAGAGCTGCCATCTCCAGGTTCCAACATCTGCTTCCCAGGGATAAAAAAAAAATAAAATGAGGCTCCTCCAGGACACGGACACAGGGCTAATGTCTCCATGCACTGGGTCCATCACTGTACCACAGGAAGCAAAGATGGGTGAGAGAGGGAGGCAGGAGCATCCCCACCCTTCTGCATCCCATGTCAGCATCCCAAGCCCTTCAAGGGACATGAGCCCCCAAAGGAGAAGCCACTTGGGTTTATTTTATGTGGGAAACTGGGAAGTATTCTTCCATCTTGGAGAGGAAATGAATCCTGCAGAAAGGGCCCTGGGGTTTGGGCATATTATTGAGGTGGTTTGAGATATGTCCTAAGGTGTGATGTGGTCCCATGGTGGGGATCCAGGAGGACAAAGAAGAGCTTTGTAAATTGCAGCTACTGGAGGGAAATCACTCGAGGAGCCAGAAAAAAGGGAGTTGGGGTGACACATAAGCAGCTTCAGAGAGAAAATACTGGGCAGGGAAAGGCAAGCAAACTGCTGCTGCAGGACGTTAGTGCCAGACAAATTCCTGCTGGAATTAGGCACTCATTTTTAACAGGGGAGGTGATTAACCCTGGGAATAAATTATCAGGCAAAGTAGGAAATGTTTCAACTCTTGATGTCTGCGGGTAAAAACTAGGGGACCTCTGGGAGGCTTTAATCAAACCAAAAGCACTGGGGTCCCCAAACCAGCCCCTTGGGGATGGGCTCTTGGCCAAGAGCTGGGAGAGCCAGGCTGATATTCCCATTAGATCTCCCAAGGACTGTGTGTATTCATAAAACCTGCCAGTTTGGAGGCAACAATGGCTCACCCTTGCCCTGGGAAATGACAGACCCTTCCTGCCCTCTGCAGAGGGAACAGCTATGAGACTTGAAGGAATTATCAGGTGCCAAATGGGTTTTTTTCCCTTAGTAACAAAAGAAGAAGAATATGATAATAAAATCAAATAATAAAATCAATTTCTCTATTTCTGCTGCACGTTTGATGGTAACTTTGGTGTGCTCACAACCCCCTGTTTGGTTAACTTGGAGAAAGGCAACATCACAGGTAGGGGGGCTGCTATTTCTGCTTAAGATTTCCAGTTTAAATCACTTCCCAAATGTCTTATCTATCCAGGTGCTATTTTAACCATGAGGCCAGCAAGTTGCTTCTGCTGAAAGGCAGGCAGGCAGAAGGAGGGGATGATCCCAAATGGCTGATATCCCTCCAAATTAGGGTCTTTGGTGGATGTTGCCTCACCAAATGAATTAATAGCCTTTTCCTAAATGGCCAGGAATGTCACTTTGCAAAATTGGGTTTAATCCCAAATTTATCCTGCCCCCGTACTCACAACCCATTGGCAGTAAGTGAAGCAGGTAGGTCCTCATCAGTTCTCCCACCCTAGAAATGGGTTTATTTAACCCCAAACACACAGGAAGGAAAAGAAAAAATCTACAAACTTGAGCAAAGATGCAGCTTTAGCTCCCAAAACTCTGTCTCAGGAGAAATTTGGAGCATTTCCCATCAAACCCAGCCCCACAAGGAGATGCTTTGCTCCCTGAGGACCCCAAGGCTTCCAGCAAAGCTCATAAAAAAAACCTTCCGAGTGTGAGTTCTGGTCTTGGGCAAAGAGGACAGCCAAGTCTTGTTCTCCTTTCTTCTTGCCTCCTGCTGCTGCTTCTTTTTTTTTTGATCTCTCTTCTCTCCCTCCAAATCCCCTCACCCAGCCCCAAAATCCCTCAGTATAATTATTTACATGGTTGCTTCCAAGTGGTTTGCAAAGTGGTTGGATGAATTATTCCAGTGTTAGCAGCTCTTGCCAGCAGCCCAGCTCTCACAGCCTGCAAAAGCAACAAGCTGCAGGGTTGCAACTGTTGGGTATTGCTGGGCTGTGGTAATACTGTGATAAAAAAGAAGAGTTATTGGGTTGCAAGACATAGCTTTGAATTCATTCAGTAATATTGCAGGGTTGCAATAATTGCTTCTAATTGGGCTGCAATAATACAATAATGCTACACAATGATAATGCACAATAATAAATACAATAATAAATTACTCCTCTGGAGGTAGGTAAATGCCTCCCTAGATTTTCCTTGCTGCCATCCCACATGGACCAGGTCCACAGGGGCACCCCAAACTGCCTGGGGAGACGGGGTCCAGCACCCAGTGCAGGGATTGTGGTTTATTTTCCATTCTCAGGGGGAAAAGGAAAGCTGATGGCATTTTTGGCCATGTCCTTATGCCCCATATGCCTTTCTTCCCTGCTGTGTTTCCGTACATGAAATAACTCACCTGAGATGGAAGAAGGTTTACAGAGATGAGCTGTAACCACCCCACACACACATATCTTGGGTTTTGCTTGCAAGATGTAACCTCCTCACCACCCTACACCTCACCTCTACAACTGCCTGAAAGGACACGGTAAAGAGGTGGGCACTGGTCTCTTCTCACAAGTAACTGGTGATAGAACAAGAGGAAATGGCCTCAAGCTGCACCAGGGGAGGTTTAGACTGGACATTAGGGAGACCTTTTCACTGCAAGGGCTGTCAGACATTGGAACGTGCTGCCTGGGGAGGTGGTTGAGCCACCAACCCTGGATGTGTTTAAAAGTCCTCTAGATGTGGTGCTTGGGAACATGGCTTAGTGCTGGGCTTGGGAGAGTAGAGTTAGTGATTGGACTTGAAGGTCTTTTCCAACCCAAGTGATTCTGTGATTCTTCCACCTTGTCTTTTCCAAGATCCAGGCGAGTCATTCTATAATTCTATGATAAGAAGTCTGTGGTCCCCAAGTAACACCCCTGCCAACCCAGTTTCCCTATTCAGGGGCTGGGCAACAAATATCTCCAGGCACATATGGCCTTCTGACTCCCCAGAGCCCATTTTTAAGGCAAACTTCTCATCCCACCACTTGCTGGGCTGAAAATAGAAAGCTGAATTTGGGTTGAAACGCAGAGCTGTTGGCTGGGGAAGCAGCAAGAGGGTGAAAAGGAGGAGCTGCCAGGAAGATTTTATACCAAAAAAGAAAAAGAAAGGAAAAAAAAAAAAAAAAGCAAGGAGAGAGGACTTAATTTTAAAGGGAAAAAGTTGCTAATGGCTTTGTTTGCTGGGGTCCTTTTGGAAAAGCTGGAATGCTGCTGGCTGCAGCTGGATGGAAGAGCCTGTACTGCTGCAGCTCCTCGCCGAGTCCAGGTAAGGAACCCAAGGGAAATAAGGGGGGAAAGAGGACTGCAGGAGGTGATGTAAAGAGATAAATCCATATGGATTAAGCAGAGGGAGCTCCACGATTTTACCTTTCTAGCTCATTCAATGGTCAGCCCTTGTCATCTCCAAGACACATCTTCTACCTGGGCTTCTCCAGCTTGTCACGGCTGTGGTGACTCCAGAAGGTGGGATGTCCCTCCTTGGGGTGGAGCGACGACTGGGAACCACCAGAGTGGGTTATATATGAGTCACTGAGCATTTAGAGCACATATTTAATGCAAAATATGGAAATTGCCATTTGTGTGTGTGGGGGTTCGTGATATTTGTCAATGTTTCTGTTGGATCTGCAGCAAAAGCCAGGAATTTTCTGGTGCTGCAAGAGGAATGTCTGCCAAAAAATTCATTCATGCTTGAGCAAAACTTCACATTTCCTCCAAACCTGGCCCTTCTTATCCACTGTAAACGTGGCAGCAAAGTCTTTTCAGGATGAAAGCAAACAACAGCAAACCAGACCTCACCAAAGGGCTGGAGCAGCTCTACTCTGGAGACAGGCTGGGAGAGCTGGGGTGTTCAGCCTGGAGAAGAGAAGGCTCCAGGGAGACCTGAGAGCAGCTTCCAGTGCCTGAAGGGGCTCCAGGAAAGCTGGGGAGGAGCTTTTGACAAAAGCATGGAGTGATGGGATATGGGGGGATGGGTTCAAGCTGAAAGAGGGGAGATTTAGATGGAGTATTAGGAGTAAATACTTTCCTCTGAGGGTAATGAGACACTGGCCCAGGTTGCCCTAGCTTCTCTAGCTGTGGCTGCCCCACAGTGTACAAGTGTTCAAGTGCCAGGTTGGATGGGACTTGGAGCATCCTGGTCTAGTGAAAGGTGTCCCTGCCCATGCAGGAGGCTTGCAACTAGATGATATTTAAGGTCCCTTCCAACCCAAACCATTCCATGATTACATGGTTCATTCTGTGGAAGAGCAGTGGGAAGCTCTCGACTCTGGCATTGGGGTCTGGATGTGATCCAGACCTGAGCTAAGACATCTCTGGAAGCAAAGGTCAACACGCCAGCCTGGATGTTGTGATGTTTTCCCAAGTCTTGGAGATCCTGGGACCCTTGGGGGTAATTTGTACAGCCCCCAGCCCACAGATGGGCACTCTGGGGTTCCTAAAAAATGCAAATTACCTTGTGAGAACCCCAGCTTGGCCCCAGCCTTCTCAAACCAGCACTGCAAGCAGAGCTGGGCTGAGCTTTCCTCAGGCAGTGAAGGATAAGAAAGAGGAAAGAAATACTCGGGGAAAAAAAAAAAAAAAAAGCAAGCAAAAAGCCATTTGTCCCCTCAGCTTTATTCCGGCTGCAGAGCCGGAGCAGCTTGTAGCTCCAGAGAACTTTTAATAGAAATCTTTGGAATGAAATGGGCTACAGCTGTTTGCCTTGATAAATATATTTTATGCTACATGCCTCAGCCGCCATCTGTTTGCTGATACGAGCATTTCTCCTCAGCAGCAGCTGAAGAGAAGTCATCAAAGGGAATAGCAGGAGGTGGCTTTGGTGGCAGGTAGAGGGGACAAGGTGAAGTGGCCCGTGGAATGGAGTTATTCTGGTGGCTTAATGTGGTGAAGCTGCTACAGGAAGAAGAAAAAGTCAGCAGGTGGGTTGGGAGGTGGGGAGGGCTGGGGGTTTTGGGGGAACTGGGTCTTTTTGCTGGTGGTTTGCTCTGTGCAGGACCCTGGGGCAAGAGCCTGGCTTCTGGGAGGTGTTTAGATGTTTAGAGCAGCAGCCTAGGAGGAGCTGCAGAGGGTTTGGTGCTTAATGATTGTTAAATACCACCAGGCTGTGTTGGTAAATAAGGAAATGACTAAAATAAAATGATAGGAAATGGTAGAATAGAATAGAATAGAATGTAAAGTAACATAAAATAAAATAAAATCAAACAGAATTTG
>NW_009952368.1:896538-906116 GCF_000747805.2 Chaetura pelagica
TTCCCTCACCTCTCTCCTTTCCCCCTCCCCTTCTGAACCACCTACTTGAAGAACCACCTCCATAAACCACCTGCCTTGGTGCAGAAACCCCACGAGCACCATGTCTCCAGCTGGGGGTTTTTAGTCCTCTGAGCATTATTTCTCCAGCAGAGACATCCAACCCTCCCCTCTTCAGAGAGAAAACTGGGACCCAGTGAGGAAATAATTCCAGATAGAGGTACAGCACCAGAGAACACACCATCACCCTAACAGTGTTGATTTAATGGTTATTTTTGCTCACAGTTAAAACCCCTACCTTGTAAAAACTTTGCTGAAGTAAATTGCCCTGATCCCCCCTCACAGTTACCATTCTTGCCATAAATCCTGGTGTGAGCAGCAGGATGCAGGAACATTTGGACAAGCATCCCGGGGATGTCCACAAGCACTTAACCACTTGAAAATACTGATGTATAGATATCCAGGCCTGTGGGGTCATCCTCCAGAGATGAGCAAAGCTACTGGAGAGTTGGATTTTGGTTCCTGTTTGCTTTGCTTTCCCCTTAACACCCAACCCTGGCACCAGTACACTCAGCCTAGGTAGGTAATAGCTGGTTGTTGCTGTCACTTGCAGGCCTAGGTGGCAAGTGCCCTAACCAGAACAGGGCTAATTATTATTATTATTGCTATAATCGCTATGATTATCATATTAGTTTATATTGCTTAGACAGCTCAAAAGCTATAGAAACATATAGAAAAGGGGAGACTCATGTCCAGGGGGACTTGAAATTAGGAAGCTGAGCAGAGGTGAGGTGCCAGGAGGTCAGGTTTAATCAGGTGGTGCTAAATTCTGTCAGGAGTTGACATCACCCATGGGTGATGTTGGCAAGAAAATGTGGGTGAGAGTGCTGTCTGCAAGTGGAGATGTTGTGGGTGACATGGGGACACAGGCCTGGAGGACCCCAAGGTTCATTTTAATGGTCTCTTTATTGCTTTTATTACTGGAAAACAGTGTCCTTCCCCTTCACCTGTGCTCCAGCTGCCTCGTGGAGAGAAGATGCTACCAGCCCAGCCTGCCAAAAAGGATCTGCCTGGTAGAAAATTCCCCTTTTCCTGAGGGACTATGGAGGGTCAATGCTATTCCTTCTCCCCATGGAAGTTGAGTCAAAACCTCTGTGACTTGCCTGTGATGTTCCAAGCAGAGGTAGGGAACAAGTCCTGGGTCTGTGCTGGGACATGGTCCCTCCCAGTTGTCCCTGGTGCTGGTGCACACCAGGGTCTGGATCAGGCCCCACCCAGAGCAATTTGTGCCTGTCCCTCACCACACCTGCAAAAATGCTCTTTGGTCCCTCAACTCTCCCCACTCCTCCAATTCTTCTGCCCAGAAAGCTTCAAGCTCAGAGCACTTTCAAATTCAAAGGGATTCAATACAACACAGCAGGGGTTTTGTAACTTTTTTTTTTATTATTATTATTATTTTTTTATATTTTCCTCCTCCCTCATCTCCAGCATTGCTCACACAAGTGGCTCCAAGCACTTTGCTGGGGGAGATAAAGGCTGAGCAAAGCCCTTTTGCAGAGAAAATGCCATGAAGCAGAGAGCAAGAGAAGGAGGTGGCTGCTTCTGTGCGTGGGCTCTCCCCAGCTCCCAAAGCAGGGCTGGGAAATTTTGGGGGTACAGCAGGAAAGGAGCTCCCCCTTCCCCTGAGCATCACCCAGCACCGTGTCCCCTCTCCCCAGACCTCAAGACCCCCTCAAGAGCCCCGTTTGGGCCCCCTTCCTGCCTCCATCCATCAGGATGGGATGGGCTACAAGAGATTATTTGAGTTTTCAACATCCCAAGGATGGGTTCCCCACCTCTGGACCACCCCAGCATCTCCAGGCTGCCCACCCACATGGTGCTGCTGCTTTTTGACCCACCAGGGGGCTTCTGCTGGTGGGAAGTTGTGGGTTTTTGTGCTTTTCTGGCAGCTGGGGCTCAGTCCTGGGAGTGATTCCTTGCAGCAATGCCAGGTACTGAATCACTGGTCTGTGATCCCAGAAAATTAACATGCCCCGCTATAAATAACTGCTCTCTAATGGGCTGTCAGTCCTCAGCGTTTGGAAAGGCTCAGCTCATGTGAGCAAAAGTTTTAATGACTGTAATTGGAATTAGATGAAACCCATCAATGTTAGGCTTTCTGTGACCCATGCTAGGATGAAATCTATCATGCAGCAGGGAAAAACTAACCCTCCTGGGACATGTCAGGCACGACGAAGCCCATGTAACTCCAGGAGCAACAGCTGGTTTGGGCCCAGAGTATGCTCAGCATTTTCCCTTTCTCATTAAATGTAAGTGTTGTGGCCTTGTCATACTTGTAAGAAAGATGGAGACAATTTCTTTAGCAGGACCTGTAGCTCTAGGACAAGGAGTGACAGTTTTAAACTGAAAGAGGGAAGATTTCAACTAGATATTAGGAAGAAATTTTATATAATGAAGGTGGTGAGACACTGGCCCAGGTTGCCCAGAGAGGTGGTAGATGCCCCATCCCTGGAAAAGTTCAAGGTGGGGTTGGATGGGGCTTGAAGTGACCTGATCTGGTTGAAGATGTCCCTACTCATTGCAGGGGTGTTGAATGATGTGGATTTTAAAGGTCCCTTCCAACCCAAACCATGCTGTGATTCATTCTATGAGTCCATAAATACCCTGTGTGGGATGTGGCAGAGGATCCAGTGGATCTGGGATGCTCAGGACCAAGTTCTTAACCCCTAAACCCTGATTATCTCAAAGGAAACACTAATTCTCATGGCAGCAGGTCAAGCAGAGGGTTCATTTTGCATTTGGCTCCAGCAAAACCCCTTCACCTTCCCCCAGTTTCCACAGGGTGTGTTCCAGCAGCTCTGTGTTTTGCTGCCTTGTTCCTTCTCCACCCCCACAAACCCCTTGGGGCTGCAAATCCTTAGCCCACACTGGCCCCCCGGGAGTGACTGGTGGGATAACAAGTCCCCCCAAGCCTTGCACATGATGCTCCTTGCACATAAGAAAACATCTCCTCTCCTGAGGAAAGGGGTGGCACGGGGCAATTAAGAGACACCAACGCGCAGCGGTGCCTTGGGATGTGCAAAGATGCTGCTAATGAGGTGCCCAGGAAGAGGGGGGATCTCTGTGGGCTTTGGGTTTGTTCCGAAGGGCCAGAGAAGAGGAAAAGACAGGAAAATTGACTATTTTTTTATTGTGCTTCTTAGGTTCTAATAGGCCCCAGAAGTTTACAGGCACGCAGAGACACACAGGGTGATGCTTCCCTTTCATTACCGGGGAAGGCACGGCAGGGAGGCTGGAGGGGAGATCCTCAGAGCACCATCTGAGTGATTGCTGCAGAATTCTGGCAGCAAAAAGACCTGGAAAGCATTAACTCACCCACCCAGCAAGGTGCCTGTTGTGTATTTGGGGAAACTGAAGCACGAGGTGTTTTTGCTTACAGTCCTACAGCCCCAAAGCACCAGTGGAGGTGACTTTTTAGGGGAGCTGAACTTTGCAGCCTGGTCCTAGAACTTGGTATTTAAGAAGAAATACAAGTTACAGTGGATCCAGGGAAAACAGAGGGTTCATTTTGCACATGGCCTCAGCAAACCAAGCACCAGCACCTTCTGCAGTGTGTGTGCAGCAGCAAAGAGGGCTTTGACATGGGCATTTCATCCAGACCAAGAAGGAGATAGAGATTGAATGACTTCAACAGCTGCAGTCCAGGCGTTTGATGCTCTTCTCCACAAATAACCTACCACCTAATCCCTGTTATGAACTTTTCCAGCTGATGGGGATGAAATTCAGATTTTGTGTGTGCACTAATTGAGGAAATGGATGATTTGGATTTGAGGTTCTTTTGCTAATAAACTTTTTTCTGTTGAGCAATATACTTTTTATGACAAGGATTTTTACTCCAGTTGAGCAGTTTTAACTGTTTCTAAGCTTGCTATTAATGTTCTTCACTGAAAAAAAAATGAGATGTCAAAGTGAGGGCAAAGGTTTCCAAAATGCACAAGGAAACACAAAACCTTCAATTAGAAGAAGAAAGGTAGCTCAGGGCTATGTGGGTGAACTGCTTGGTTGATCTTCAAGGAAACAGCACTTAAATTTAGCAGTTGCTGAGGAATTTTAAAAGGTTTGGTTAACATTCCCCATCAGAGACAATGTTTTTATTTCAAAATTGCCAGCAAACCCCCAAAAATTCATTTTCTTCTCTCCCTATTTGTAAGTGAATATTCACTGGGATATTTGATAGCTGTAATTTACTCTTCAAGCTGTGTAATTAGCCACCTCAATCAAACGGCAGCATTTCTCTCTTTGCTCAAAGAATAAACTCTGCAAAACAAGTGTTTTTTCCTGAACTGGTGCAAATCCCAGGGACAGACTGAAATTTTGCAGCCAAATTCTGCTTTCAGCCCCTGCTCGGGCTCATCATGGGGTTGGAAAGCTTTATGGGGAAGAAAAAAATATAAAATGTAAGATGGGGCTGAGTATTGACTCACAGCTCTTGCTCATCCCCCTGTAACAGCAACCATCTCCAAGAGGTGGGAGGATTTGAGTGTATGTTGGCAATTTCTTTTTTTTTTTTTCCTATACTGCAGATTTTTGGGATTTGCGGAATGGGAATGAGCTGCAGGGTTACTCCTTTCTACACTTGAAAGCACCAAAAGCAGTGCAGAACAATTACTTTTATTTTTCCAGTATTTTTCCCCCCCATTTTTCAGCAGATCCTTATTTCCAAGGAAGAAATAATTTCCAAAGAAGGTCAGGAACTGGGAATCTGCCACGTCCCATTGACCTCCCCTTTGCCTGCTTAGTACTGTCTTTTATACCTGAGTGTAAAACCCTGCTCAGCCCAGTTTCTCCCCTGATCTCAGTTGAGGTCTGAGGATGCAGTCAGCCACAGGTACAGGAGTTACAGTCTGGGCACTTTATTTACCAGTAACACTTATTTGAAGCCATTCTCAAGAGATTCACAGGGTGGCTGAGAGCTGGAGCTACAGCCTCCACACAGTAAAAAAGAAGGAAAAGAGGGAAATTGCCTTATAAAAACCACAAGGACTTTGGGCTTTCTTATTTATTTTTTTTTGCTGGAGCTCTTAAATTCAAGGATGGTTTTCAAGCCTGCCCAGTCCTTGACTTGTTCCTGGCAGACTTGAGAGACAGAACTTTTCTTCTCTATTTTTCTTAGCATAACAATCCCTTTTTTTAACATAAGATTAATCCTTGCACTGCAATCATGAAGACACACTTTCTCCAAGCCCAAACTAATATCATTCCCTTCCTACATTTAGAAGGTAGTGGGTTGTTACGGGTTTTTTCCCCCTTTTTTTTTCCCCCTTTTCATTGAAATAAAATGAAAATCTTGTCATCTCAAGATAAATAGAACAGTGTGGAAGCTTCCCATTCTCCTCCAATCTGATTGTAGTGGCAGCAAAAAGGACATGGGCCTAATTAAAGTGCCAATCAAGCAAAAATTGAATTAATTGTTTTTATACAAATGTTCCATTTAACCCTTAGTGGCTTGTTCATTTTCTGAGGGATTTCAGTGTTTTTCTCTAGCAAAAAAAGCCAGGTTTCAGGAGGAGCTTGTGGGATGAAAAATCCCCCCCCAAAAAAGGGTATTAAAAGCCACACAAAGAAGAGGACAGGGTCTGCCTGTGCCCAGCAGGGTCATCACATACTTTCCTTCGCATTTTCCTACAGGCAGCTCCTCTCTTGCAGCCCCCGGGAGGAGCTGTGGAGCTCCCTCCTTTCCTCCAACATCCCTCTCGAGCTGGAAAGTTTTATGGGACCTGGAAAAAGTCTCGATTAAATGGTAATTCCTAGCAAGCACTAAGGTGTTCATCCTGTCCAGACATGTGAATAGCCCCCTAAGCCAGAGGTTGAATGGTGTTTTCAGTGGATAGGAACATCTACCCAGCTCTGAAGGATGGAGGGTGAGCTCTGGCCCAAATTCTCCCATGACACACAGGGAGCAGATTCCCAACCACATCTGGGCACATCTGGGTTTGCTTAAAGCTTCCCTGGCATTCCCTGTGTCTGCACAGACCAACGGGGCTGCACAAGGTGAGACCTGACCCCAGGAAACACCTTGTGGAGCTTCACTCCAGGGTTTGGAAGCCAACCCTCTCCACCACCAGCTTCTCCGTGGTGCTCCAGAAATCCCTGACTCCTGGAGACAGCCCGGGGTGCATCCAGCCCTTCTGTGCACCAAAAATGCAGCAGGTTCAGCTCTGCTATTTTAGTAATAGTTTAATAAACTCTTTTAACCTAGAGGGGCAGGGAGGGCAGAGAGGAAAGCAGGAAATTGCATGCAAAGCACAGCAGGAAAATAGCTTAGCATTGATAAACAGGCACGAAAGGTTGTATCCAAGCAGGGAGGCATGGAAAGGGACTGGTACTAGTTGGTTTTAGCAAACTGAAGTGCTATGAGAGCTGAAGTACTGCAAAACCCCAGGAGCAGGGGCTGCCACAGCTGAGGGCTTCTTCTTGCCAACCAGTTGCCAAATGAAAAGGTCTCCCAGTGTTGTCTTGCACTCCCCTTGGAAGAAGCATCCCAGGAAGGCTGGAAGAGATCAGCCTCCTGGCATAATGTCCTTGGCTTGATGGTGGGAAAAGCAGAGTCCCAAATGCCTCCCCAACATCTCAGATGCACCTCAACTGGCTTCACAGCACCCTGACAATTCCAAGGATGGACCTTGGCATCTCCCCAACACCTGAGGTACCTCAACAAGCTCCACTGCATCCTGACACCTCCACGGATTCCCCTCGGCATCTCCCCCAGATGCCTCAATGTGAAACGTTCCACAGGGTCCCCCAGTGTGTGACAAGGGCTGTGCATCACTCCTGTGATTTGGAGGAACAGCCACTCCCTCCTCCATCCCATCATCCAAATCGTTTTTCTTTCCAATTAGGCTTTTTCTCCCCCATGGCTTTGAAGCACTTGCCTTGCAACCAGGTAAGAAAGGCGAGCAGCACTTTGCAGGGGGGAAACTGAGGCACAGGGGGGGATTAATTTCCCCAAGGCTAGGGGAAAAGCTCTGCAGCAAGAGTAGGGAAAAGCCTCTGAGCCCCAGCTCAGTGTTTTTACAGCAGGACTCTGCAGAGCTTTCGCTTGTCATCTGTATTTTTAAATGACAAGGAAAAGATTTTATAAACCAGGGAAACGTGTGATTATTTTCCTCTTGCTCTCTTTCTTCCAGGTGCTTGGCTTTGCTTTGTAATGCACAAGAATGAAATCCATCGAAGTTGCTGTTGTCCTGCTGTTTAAAACTCCATTTTCTGTCAATATTGCTTCATTTTTATCAGGTTGCTTACACGGTTTATATTATTCTTTTGCTCCCCACCCCCCCCAATTTTGCTGCAGTGTTTCAGAACATTTTGTTTCTTGTACTTCTCAGTAAATAGCCTGGAAGTAAGAGAACCAAAGGCAGGGGGAAAATATCCACTTTCATTGTTGTGATGTTTCATATCTATTGCACTTGTCAGTGGGGAATACCACCAAAAAAAAAAAAAAAAGGGAAAAGAGGGGAAAAACAGAGAAAGATGCCTGGTTTGTCCCCCTTGACTTTCAGAAGCAAAGGAGAGGTTTATCAGCTGCTTTTCCCAGCTTCTAGTATTGCTCTTTGCTTTCAGATATTGCAAAGGGAGACCCCAAATTCCATGAGGAGAAGCAGTTGTGGTGCCCCCAGAGTCACTGTCTGGAAGTCGGGTTATGCAAAGGAACCCACCAGGGGGGGCTCCCCCCTGCAAACACCAATATATGCCCCTTCCACCCCCCGGGCAAGGGTAGTTCAGCTCCACATCAGCTTCACGTTCCTCCCCAAAGGCCCTTTCACCCAGCGTCGTGCTTTTTCTCAGCTCGTTAATTGGAATGATTCATTTCCCTCCACAAAGCGGGGCCGATTTCATTGAGATTCACCAGCGAAGAATCAGTTTGCACTTCATTTTGTCTCCTGCAATAACACGGCCGTGCCGGTAAAAAGCAAGTGAAGTCCCAGGTCAGGCAGTTTTGCAGGACGATGCTCCAAGCTCCAGCGAGCCAAAATGATGTCAGAAACCTGGTAGTTTCTTTTTTTTTCCACGCACGGTACAACTGCTCAGTCCTTTAAATCAAATTTGACTACCAATGTAGTGGGAACCGCAGAGGTAATCAGTTAATAAAACTTCACTCTTACATGCTACTTTCAGTCGAGGATTTAAAGCCCTTTTGCAAAAGGTCAGTGTTACAATGATGAGAATTTTCCAGCTGAAATGTTTTCACTGCAAAGGAGAAAAGAAAAAAAAAAAAAAGAAAAAAAAAAAAGAGAGAGAGAGAGAGAAATACTCTCCTTTCCTGGAAGTTAAAAATTCAGCTGGCAAGAAATAATATTCTTTGTGGGGAGCAAGAAAAAAAAATAAACTGCCATGAAAATGTTAATGGTGTTTTGAAGCTTAACAGGAAAGTCTTCCTTGTGTAGCAGCCTTAATATCCATTAGTAGCCCTAGTCTGCCAGCAAACAGCATTTTGCAGAATAAACTAAAACACCACGGGGAAAGTCTCTGAATTCTTTACAAATCTAATTCCCACGGAAATCTGGCACTGAGCGTTTTGTTCCACGTGCATTTAAATCAGGGCTGCTGCCAGGACCAAAAAAAAAAGACCCCACCTGTAACCTTCCCCCCGGCCCTGCCACAAAATATCCTTATGGGCACTGGCAAAATCCCTCCATGGGATTTCCAGGAATCACTCCAGGAGCGTCACTTTCCCTGGACAGTGCCCCTGGAAAATGCAGGAATATGATAACTGTAAGGCCAACATCCCCCACTTCTGCATCTTTCTCTCCCAAATCGGTCAGCCTGCAAACAGGCAGGGATGGGAAAACCAAAATCAAATAAGCTTCCTTCCCTGAGGGGCAAGGTAAAAGCAAAGAAATCAAATAAAACCCAACAGCTCCTTCCCGGGGTTCCTGCCCCTGCACAGGGAGCACGGCCTGCCTGCCCCGGCTGGGACACCCGTGTTTCAAGCAATAAATAGAATAAATGCAATTACTGCTGCTCCTAAGCCAGGTTTAACCCGCCTTGTTAGCCCATACAAGTTCTCCCTGCTTAGCTAAACCCGCGCAGGTAAGCAGGGCCCCAGCTCCCAGCCGGGCCAGGCAGGTGCCTGCGGAGGCTCCAGGAGCAGCAGGAACCTCTTTGAAGTTCACCTTCCTGCACAGCAGCAGGTAATTAAGAGTCCACAGCTGTAATTACTCGCTAATGCTCGGGTTTATAATTGCACTCAGCGGTCCCCACGTGCCCCCTCGGACTCGGGAGATGGGAGGGGGGGACTCGCTGACCCCACTGGTTTCTTTTATTTTTAGGAGCTGTCGCGTTGTCTGCAAAGCGGGAAAGGGTGAAATTAAAGGCAGAAAAGGAGGGAGGGGGGGAAAAAAATGCAACACCCGAAAGTTCAAGAGTGGTAATTCAAGGCAGAAAAGGCCCCTTTTTACTCCCCTCCCCAATTCTGTTCCTCCCCAGGTCGCTCCGCGCAGGTTGCTGGGGACGCACCAGCCCTCCCCCCTCAGGGGGAAAAGCCCCAAACCTTTATTTTGGGTTTGTTTTTTTTTTTTTTC
>NW_009952368.1:907691-935623 GCF_000747805.2 Chaetura pelagica
CCCCCCCCCGCCCCACAAATAAAATTTAAAAAAAAAAAGAAGAAAAACAGATTCTCCCGGGGGGGCTGCACGTTTTGGGAAGCTGCGTTTGACGTGTTGGTCCCTGGAGTGTCTGTCACCTGTGGAGGACGCTGAGCAGCAGCCAGACCCAAGCGTCTCTTTGCTGCTTATCCCCTCGCAGTGCCGGTGTCAAAATACCATCTGTGTCACGCCGTCGTGGTCCCCAAGCCAGCTTGTATGAGAGTAGGGCTTCGGGTTGCTTTAAAATAAAAACAAAAAAAAAAAAAGGGGGAGAACAAACAACCCCAAACCCACGCAGCTAGTCCATCTGTTGATTAAATGAAGGATAAAACTTTTGGAGAGAGTAGTGCTTCTCAACGGGCAGCTGGGGTTTGGCTCAGCCAGACATTATTGCTCAGCATCCCCCACCATACGCTGCGTTTCCCCCTATTCCCCGAGCAGGGACGCCGTGTTTGGGGGTGGCTCTGCTTCTCCTTGACCTTACCTCTTCTTTTCCAGGGCTGGGATGAGATGTTGGGCTCCCACGCTGCCCTCCCTTTCCCCTTTTTTTCTTTCCCTCTCTGCTTGTACTAATATTCCTTCAGGGAGAAAGCTGTGTTTGCATTCGCCTTTGCTTCTGCACAAAAGGAACCCACTGTGTCTTCCGTGTAGGTTTCTGGCTGAACAAATTTGAACTCTCCCTGGTGCAGCAGGGCAGCAGCAGGTCTGGGGATATCACCAATTTGGAAGCTGCTCTCGGCTTCCTTACATCAATCCCTGCTCCCACGAATCTCAGCTCCCTGCAGGTCAAATGGCAGTGTGCTTGTGGAGCTGAGTAAGTTTGTCTCTGGGATCCAGCAGGGTTTTGTTTCCCTCTTTTTTTTTTTTATTCCCCTCCCTCCCTTTTGGAGCCATTATTTCTAATAAGGGCTAATGCACTTTTCAATAGTGTTTGTGTTCGGGAGCTGCCGTGGCTTCTCAGCTCTGCTGAGCGTAGCCTGAGCTCAGTTGGTTTGTCTTCTCTGTATGGAGTGTGCATCTGGTACCTTGCTTATTGGTGCCTGGTTACGAGGCAGAGAGATAGTGTCTTGCAGAGTGATTTTGGCTGTTTTTTTCCTGTAGGATGAACCAAATGCATTTCTGTGGAGTTGCTGCTTGCAGTGGGTGAGAAAGGAGCTGTTGGCAGCATTGTGGCTTTCCCCTTTGGGGTGAGACCATGCAAAGAATCCTTACTAGGTTTTCATGCAAAGGATTCATTAAGCCACACGGTGCTCTAGGGGGTGGAAAGGCCTGGGTGTAGGAACTGAAGCTTAATTTGCTGTGTTTGCCTCCCCTTGAGCCACCCCTGTGGTTCTGGTGTGTCTAGATGTGGTGGCATTTGCTTTCTGTGGGTGAAGGTGCTGCTAAGGACTGGTGGGCTGTTGGGGATGGGATATTACATGTGCACCCAGAGGGAGCTAATGGGCCAAAGCTCACCTGAAGGAACAACTAAAATCACCCTGCCCCTCAGAAGTTTCAGTAGCTCCTTTTTGTGGGTGTGGAGCAGGCAGGGTTGTGTTTCCTTACCTGCAGCACCCAAGTGGCTTGAACGGATTTGCCATAATAAGGAAGGCAGGGCTTAAATTCCCTGAGCCAAGGGCAGCACGGATGGGAGGGTCCATCTCTACTGAAAACCTTGCTTGGGATCTTCAATCTGGACTCTAGCTTCAAAAAAAGTTCCCTTACAAAAAGTCTCATGGAAAAGGCATTTTCATCACTGGATCTGTACACCCATGCCCTTAGGTTTGTACTTCACAGGCCCTGTGCCTCCTTGTGGCCTGCTGGCATCCTGCTGCTGCTGCAAAGTGCACAGGCTGGAACTTGGACTCCCAGCTGAGTTTGGAGGAGGAAAGTGCTTCTTGCTCCCTGGCTGAGGCCACGCTGCACCTGGGTGCACACAGGCATTGCTCAGCCTGGGAGCAAGATCTCTAGGAAGAACAAGTTGCCTTCCCTTGAGCATCCTCTGTCTTTCACCCTCGCAAATGGTCTGAAACAGCCTGCATTTGCTCTCTCAGAAAGTCGATAGGTCAGTGTTTCCTCTTCAGGGCTGTTTTTCCCCTGGTGTTGCTCGTTCTTCCACTCACTGGAAGCTGTCAGGACCACAGCCTTGGTGGAAGGTGAGATAAAGTCACAGCACAATTTGCCTCCTGCAGAGGCTAGATGTGTGGTGCCCCTTGGTGGGAAAAAATTGATGCTGCCATGAAACCAGCTGCCTTTGCTCCTGCCTGGTGAGTAGCTTATCTGTCCCTCCTCTGCTCCGAGCTGTGGAAAGATGGAACTGGGGAAGGGGGCTCTGCTGTGAGGAGCACTGCTGAAGATGTACCTACAACCACCACCTCCTCTGTACTGTAACAACCTAGATGAATTTGGCAGGATCTGAAATTTACCTTGGATGGGAAGATTTCTGCCTGTCTGAGGCTTTCTTTCCAGAGGCATATTTGCTTTCCCTCAGGGTGATGAATACCAAGTGCTCTGGGTGTTGCAGGGTATGTTTTTCTCCTTCACAGCTCACTTAGTTCCTCCCTGGAAGCAAATGCTTTGCAATCTTCTGTCAGAGAGGCCTGTTATTAGCAGCAGTGGCTCAACTTCCCATGGCTTGTCATCTTCCCCCAGGTGGGGAAAGGGTGAGATTATGCTGGTAAGAGACACCAGGCCAATTCCACCCACCACTGCTGGTTAGGACTGGAGGATGAGGATTTGGGTAGTTAGCAGGTGACAGGGAGCAAAAAAGCAAGTTTATGGTTTACTGGGGGTTGTGAGTACAAGGGCTGGTGACTTTGCTTCTCTCTCTAGCCTGCTAAGTGCAACACTTGTAGGTTGCTGTGTCTGGCAACCTTGAGCCTGCTAATGAGAAGCCTGGAAATCCGTGGTTGTGATTCCTCTTAAATTTAATTTCTCCTGTCATGTAGAGAGAGGTTAGCTTTGCAAGGGAAACATGTTGGGCTATTTCCTAAACCCAGCAGGTGAATCTCTGCACTGGGGAGTGGTTTGGGAAGTGCAAGGAGTGCATCTGGTGCTGCAAAATGAGCAAGTGCTAATAGGTTTTTTAAATAAAAGCAAGGAAGCAGTACAAGAAGTTGCAACTAAAAATGCTAAATGAGTAGAAGACAGGAATGGTTTGGGAAGGTGCTTTGTGAAGACAGGAGTTGCTGCTGGTGAACAATGTGGGTTTTGTGGGGCCACAGGAGTTCACAACTGGGCTGTGTGGGAAGGAGACCAAAGTAAGCCTCAAGTTTTGAGCTGGTGCCATTCAGTCTATGCTGTCCCGTGGACGTGCAGCATAGCCTCTTCCACTGTCTGTTTTAACACAACATGGATTTCTGCATGCTTTCCCATCTTCAGTCTGTCCCTCCTGCAGCGAGATGTGTGCGAGGACCACGGATGACTTTGTTCAAAGTGGCTTTCTTGCAAGGTTTCAGCTCTTTGCAAAGAACAAGAGGGATGAGCTGCAGTTTTGTTCAGATGCCCTTTGCCAGAGGGAGCAAAGAGAGCAGAAACACCTGCCCTGATGCTAACGTGGCATCCCTGCTGGCCTCCTCCCTTCCAAGGTTAGGTGGAGGACCCCAGGCAGATTATGCACAGCACATCTCTGGGCATATGTCGATTACTTCTGTGCTTCCCTGTTGTTTTAGGGGACACCAACTGGAGTAGAAACGTGCGCAGAAATCCCTGACAGGTTACCAGTGTGTGTGTGAACAGCTCCCTCTTTCTCTGTAGTTGGACTGCATATGTTAGAATAAAAAGCTCAATGTTCTTTCTTTTGTAGCTGTAAATAAAGGGGAGAGGCTGATGTGTCCCTTAGGTTGTGAATTGGCTGAGGATCAAGGTCATTGAATAAACTGTGCTGGAGAGTGTGGCTCCCTTCAAACCTCTGATTTAATGATTGATTTTGCAAGTTTGCAGGGTGCTCCTCAACGTGCTCGAGGTGCAGTACTGGGTGAAGGGGACTTTATAAAAATGCTGCTGGAGAATTGGCTTTTCATCACTTCCAGAATCCTTCCTGTAGGATTAAACAGCTATTGTTATTATTGTTATTATTAATAATCTATTTATTTATTTTAATACTTTTAAATTATTATTTTATTTAAACACTGACAAATTTATGACTACAATTGATGAAAGCCCTAATTTACCTTCTGTTCAGGAGCAGTGCAGGTCTTTCCTTTGACTTCACTGGGAGCTACCTCCGGCCAAAGAGACAGAGCCATAGTAACCATGTACAAGCGTATTTTATAAATCAATAGGTAGTGAAACAAATTGGTTGTAAATCAGTCCTTTACTTAGTTGCTGAGATTTAAGGCGGCTGGTGGAGCTGTGAGTTTTTAAGGCGGTCTGCCCTGCTTTTGGGGCTGGCAGTTGTGCCAGCTCTCGCAGGGGGGTGTGAGAATCCATCACCTGCAGTATTAATATCAAACGTGCCAGGAAATGTGCGGGATTTCTTCGCTGGGAAGAAATGAGTTTAAAGCCTATGCCACTTTTTCCAGGCATGGGTTGAATAGCAGGATCCTCCTGCTACTCAAAACCTCTGGGTTTCTGGTCCCCTACTTCACTGCACCTCAGGGCTACACTTGAGGCAGGACAGGGAAAATACTCATTTCTGAATTGTGCGTTGTGGTAGGACAGAGCAAACGCTGGGTTCTGGTCTTGGAAACGGTGGCTTAACAGATGTCCTGGTTCAATATGCCTTTTGAGCAGAGTCGAGCCTGTTTATTCATTGCCTGGCTGGCAAGACCCATGCTGAAGTGTTTGCCTTTCCCTGGTGGCAGCAACAGCCTCCAAAAGTGGAGCAGAAGGAGCTGTAGGTCACTTGGCTGTTACGTGGCTCTTCCTTTTACTGAGTTGTATTAAACAGCTTAAAATCTAAATGTGCTTTGAGTGAACCTCTCAGTGATGGGCTCTGGGCATCCTGCCTCTTTTAATGTCACATGCTAAGTAGGAGGTGGAACACTTACATTGTTAAATTCAGATGCTAACTTGGGGATAAGATCTTGTCTTAATGTGTTCACTCAACACCCCCACTCACCACAAAAGCTACAGCAAGATTTTGGTCTGTTACTTTTTGGGCTCTCTGTGTGGAGCATGATATAATTGTTTTTTGAGGGCTCTGCCATAAGTGCTGCTCATTAACCATTGAAGCCAGCAAGTCAGACTTTCAACTAGGATAATAGATGCTTTCTTTTTTTTCCAATTACTTTGTGTTTGGTGGAATTGCTGTGCCTGTTTGATATGTATGTGGTCAGATGGTGGCTAATTCACCTCTTAAATGCTAGTGGATTTATGTTCTTGGGTCTGTTCTTGTCATTTTCAATATGGCATGTGGCAAAGCCCTGCGTGTACACCCTGCCTAGGTGAGCCAGGGTCTGACTGGATGCTGCAGCAGCTAAAGCCTGAACATTTCAGGAGCCTTTTGGGTGAGCAATCTTGTCTTTGTTGGAGGGGAAGTATAGAAAATGTTGAATTGGGGTTTTTCAGAAGCTTGCTGCCCAGCAGGATGCATGCTCCAGGCTAGGGAAACCTTGCTAATTATAGATGGAATATGCACCAATAGTGGAAGGGATGAACTTTCTCAAACTTTCTCTTGGATGAAGGATCAAAGCTTTGTGCTTTGGGTCCAATATGTCTTTATTTTCTCCCAAGAAGAGAGTGGAAGAAGCCATTGGGTTTGGAGTCCTCCCTTGCATTTTGGGCAGGTACTCACTCATTTGCTTAATATAGCCCAACTCATCAAAAGATCAGAAGGGCCTGAATCCTTCTCAGGCTTTCCCTCCTCCTCCAGTAGCATAAATGAGTATTCAAGCTGTATGCTGCCAGTCAGTAAATGTCAATATTGGATAAGTGTTTCCTTTATATCACTGCAATTTAGCATAAGCTGCTTGGAAACAAATGTCTTCCATAAGCATGAGGTGTTTCAGTAAGTACACAGTCAACATTACTATGAGGATTAAATAAATGTCAGCCCCACTTGTATGCTCAGCGTGAAGTTCAGACAGCAGAACTTGCAAAACGGTCGGTGTGGCAGTGACAACAGGAGGGATTTTGTGAGTCTCTGTGGAGAATGTGGGATGAAAAGAGCTGCTTTGGATGGAGGTACCTGGATCCTAAAGGGGTGTGGAGACAGGAAGTGCAGAAGCACCTTAGAGCGGGGGTGTAGCTGATGGTGTGGCGTGCAAAAGGAGGCATGGATCTTTGCTCCAGACTAAGGGGTCTGCTCTGGAGAGAGCCTTTCTTTGGCACTGCCTGGCAACCCAGAGGAAAACTTGATGCAGCCAGTGTTGGCTTGAGAAGTTGCTGTCTCAGGATGAGCATCCCCAGGCCACCGGTGCTCAGGTGGATCTGCCTCTGCCTTTTCCACTGCAAACTGGGATCTGCGTGGCTGCAATGGGTGGTCACAGGAAATTAAGTCCGAAGGCAGTCTGAAGTCCCTTCTCTTTACCACCCCTTGCTCTACATCTCCACTGCTCACCCTGAGCTGTCACTGGATGCTGTCTTGGTCTGTAGCAAGGAGAGAAAATCTGGGAGCACCATGGGGGGCAGAGCTGGATTTATTTCCATTCCCAGCGATGCAAAACCGCTGCTTTCCCCACAGCTGGCAAGTCGCTGTACTGTAGTGACTGTAGCCACTTGTTCCCAGCTGCACGAAAATAACCATAGACAAAATCGTTAGCAGTCAGATGAGCTTTATCAGCCCCTCTGGTGCCTGTCTCTGCCTCCGCGCTGCGCGGACGTGTCACCCTGCGGAGCGTGTGTTTATTTTAATGCCTGGCCGTGGCTGTTGCAGGTGAGCAGAGGTTCCCGGCCGTGTCCTGGCAGCCCGGCACGTTATTGCAGCTTTTCCCGGGTGGGACCAGCCCCTCGGGTGCGGGTTGCCGAGGAAGGAGCCTGCAGACAGGGCGGGCGGCTTGGGGGTTCGGACGAGAGGAAAGCAGCCTCGCAGGTGCGGGGGGGAAGTGTTTTGAGTCTCAGAGCAGGTCACCTGGCAGGGCTCCTGCCGTTTTTCCCCTGGCTTTTTCGGCTCAGCAAGCAGCCTCGCAGGTGCGGGGGGGAAGTGTTTTGAGTCTCAGAGCAGGTCACCTGGCAGGGCTCCTGCCGTTTTTCCCCTGGCTTTTTCGTCTCAGCCTGGCGGTGGCAGCAGCAGCGCTCGGATGGAGCGGAGCAGCCCTGGGAGGCACAGGGTGAGCCGAGAGCAGCACGGCTGCGGGTTGGGGGCCGGAGCCGGGGCCGTTCCCCTCCTCCTGCGCTGCACAGAGGTTGCTGGAGGGTCGGGGCCCTTGGGAAGTCCGTTCCTGAGGAGCAGTGAACCCTCCCGTGTGTGCTTGGAGGTGTCTCCAGACACGGGGCAGATCTTGAGATGCATCTAACAGCGATACAGGGGCTTGCTCAAAAAGGACAAAGGTGTAGGAGGAGAACATGGGGCTGTGCCCGACCTGCTGCTTCTCACCCTCCGTGCATGGGTTTGGTGGTGCCATGCAGGGGTGATGGGCCCCCCACGCGTGGCACAGGGTGTCCTGCAGCAGCAGCAGGTGCCACCTCTGGCCAACGGTGCCTTGCTGGGTTGGTTTTTCTTCTGCCATGAGCTAATCCCTGAGCGTGATTTAACACTCCTCCTTCTGGCTGTGTTTTTAATAAGCTGGGAGTGATGGGGCCACCCCCCCCCACCCACCTGCAAGTGCTGAAGGAACAGAACCACCAGATGCTAAAATCAGGCCCAGCTGTTGGCAGCATTTTCTCCTGCCGATCAGAGTCTGACACTGTCTATGCTTATTCCTCATCTTGTCCAGAGGCTGAGAAGGTTTAAGATATCAAAGCTCTGAGTATCTGTAAATTAGCTCCTTCTGTCTAAGCTGATCCTTGACTTACTGGTATGTGGTATATTTCTTGTGATTTCCTTTATTTGCACTTACATTAATGGAAATTGCCAGGTAACCTCAAGACAGGCATCTTCTTTCTGTACTTAGGAAACAGTACTGGTAGTTTTCTCTTGCTCGTGAACTTTCCCACAAGAGACCAAGGCAAGCATCTTCAGCCCTGCTGTCCCTCAGCCCTTATGTGCCTGAACCAAGGTCTCATATGCAGCTTAGATAAGCTCTGCAGCCCAGCTCAGTCTCCACATGCATAAAGCTGCCCTGATCCAGCACCACATTCTGGGTATTGCAATCTGCTCTTGCTGTGGTGAGGTGGAAGATTCACAGAGCACTTGTGTTTGGTTGGTATGCAGACTTTGTGCTCATGATTGATCATTGGGATGGGCATCATCATGTGTGGCTTCTCTTCCCCCACTGTCTGGTATGTGTTTGCTTCTGACAGTGAACACAGGAGGCTATTGAAGAGATGATGGCTGTCTCTGTTGCCTGCCACTCCTTGGAAGCTGTTCATTGCCCTTCACGTGGGTTGCAGCATGGGGGCTCAGTGTCAATGATGAGGAGATGTGCACTTCAGAAAGGGCTGAGGGGAAACTTCATGGAAGAGTGGAAGGGCCTTTTGCTGTCAAGCCCAAAACAGTGTAAATGTCACCTCCTGACAGATCTGCAGTGATAGCAGCAGCAGGGCTGTTGGGCTGGGTGTAGTCAGGGTCTTGCATGGTGGTGTAAGTCTGAGAGATCTAAATTTTTTCCTTTGTCTCTTGTGTGAGTGTCTGTCTCTCATGTGGCAGGAACAGTTTCTGAAGATTCTTCATGTTCTGGTCATGCTTAAAATTATAATATTGGTTTAAGATAGACACTTGTGATAAACTAGGAAACACGGCACCCTTGGAAATCTTCAAAGCTCTTTTCCATCAAATGGGCTGGCTAGAAAGGCAACTACGAGGGCATTTTGGATTGCCACACTATGGGTGCTAACCTCCTCCTAAGGTTGGGTTTTCTTTTAAAGAGCTGACACCTCTCACCTTCGTCCCCTTCCTACCAAAGTAAGTGCTGACTGCATTAAGGTAGTGTCTGCTACACTTGTTCAACATCTTTTTGCAGCTTCTTGTGTACTTCTGTCATCTTCCAAATTTGCCTTTTCTTACCCTTTCTGTGATGGAAGCAAATGATAAAGGGGAAGTGAAAACCAGGCAAAGAAGGTTTTTCCTGGGAGGGAGGAGAGGGGAGAAAAGTGAAACACTGCTTCTCAAGAAAGAGAAGAGGATCATATGCAATTGCCAAAGGGCTGATGTCTCTGGATGATGTCTTTATAGTGGTACTTGTACCAAACTTCATCTGGTGTTCTGATTTCCTGCAGCAGGTAGGTCTCTCTCCATGGTTTGGCTTTCTCCCAGGCATACAGAGAAATGTGTGTAGTGCTTTTAACCTGTGCAAATTGCTGCTGACTTGAGTAGATCAGAGTTGCTGTCCCAGTGGAAGCATCTTGTTGAAAATCAAGAAGAAAAATTGAAGTTTTGAAACTTGTTTTGGAGCAGAAAATGCCCGAGACTTATGGATTGGAAATTTCGAAGTGGACTTGACATAAGGGTTGTTTTTTTTGTGCATGAAGGATGATGAGCACCACTTTCCTCTGGTGGATGAAGGGATGCTGGGAAGCTGTCTTAGAAAATATGACTCTTGATTGCTGGTCATCCTTCTCTGGGGTTTGGGAATGGGATGCAGATCTCTTTCTGTTGGTTTGGGCAGTGAACTTACCCTGGTGGCTCTTGCAGGGTGCCCATTTGTCACAGTATATTTAATTCTGAAACAGTGTTAAGCTGATCTATGTGTCCATAAAGCATCTTGTGGTAGGTTCAATACAATTACATTTTATTGTCTAACACAAGAGAAAGAAACTGTGTGTCTTCTCTTGGTTTGGTTGTGTGCTTTTCTTACCCATTCTCCTGTATGCCATGAGGACATTTTGTGCCTTGCTCTTCTCTGAAAGCACCCTTAATTCACATCATAATTATTGGAAAAATATGGAAAGATTGTAAAGGTGCCAATGATACTCATCTGGCCCTGGTGCATTGAGCAGGTAAAGAAAGGACCTAATAGGCAATTGAAGAGATTGATAGGCAGTAATGGGTGTAATAGTAATTTTTGTCCTGTGTTTTTTAATAAAATGATTGATGACAAACGCAGCTGGAGCCCCCGTGCGGAGACCAAGAGATGCAGTTAAATTACAGAGGCTTCTTAACTTAATGAGGCCATGTAATAAAAATGAGGCATAATGAGCAAAGTATAATAGTACTATTATGCTTACAAGTGTTTTAGCAGAGGGCTGAGCAGGCAGCACTGGATGTGGTGGGGGATGATCTCATGATCTCTCTGGGAGGAAGGGACTTCTCTGGTTGGGATGTAGATGAGGTGGCTGGGACACATTTGGGACATCTGGGAAAAATATTGGCTAGCCAAGTGCCATGCTTACCAGTCACCTGATGGGAGTGAATGAGCAGGTGAAGCACCAGGCGTAGTTGATTCTTCACAGTTTGGGGTTTTTTGTAAGGTTTTGGGCAAGTCTTTGCTCTCTCATTCAGTTTATGTAGCCTTGGGGAAGTCTACAAGAGCCTCCTTGCTACAAAGCTGAAAATGCAAGGGGGTCAGATTTTGTGAGGGGAATGTAAAGCAATGGGATTTTTCAAATAGCCTGGAGGCAGGACGTGCAGGGAATTGATGGGCAGGCTCTGAGAGGTTGGCCAGGGCTGCAGCAGGTTTGTGTGCCAGCTCCTTGATTTGGAGCCCGAGCACTGAAGCTTCCATTAGCTGGATTGGGGCCTTTCTGGGGGTGGGGCTGGGAAGTGGATTAGTGTCTGCAGAATAGTTACATCTCTGCTGCTGTTAAATGTAGTTAAACTCGAGCGACTTCTAATCTAATAATGAAAGGAAGAGAAATAAGTGTTCTCAGTGATGCATGCCCCTCACTGTAAGTACTAATTGAAAACAGATATTTACTTTAAAATGAAAATGTAATAGGATAAATGGTGGGTTGAGAACTTCGCGCACGTAGGAGGGAGAAGCGGATGCAGTTCCAACCTCCCATCTGCTCTGCTCAAGCTTCGTGTCCGACTGGGAGCAGGATCTCCCACACTGTGGGGTCAGGAAGCTGCACAAAGGGCCTGAGGCACATGTTAGGACAGAGCAGAGCCTTAGTTTGCTAAACTTGGGTGTGTTGGTGTTCTCTTCATCTGACCTTGATCTGCAGAGGACCTTCCAAGCTGGGCTTCTGGTTTTCCTTGCAAAGGCTTCCCAGGGGAAGCTCCAGGGGAAAGAGAGGTTAAGCCTTTGAAGACTGGTGAGTCTTCATCTCCATTGTCACTAGGGTAGTGGGGCTGGACAGTTGTGGTGATCCTCTTCCTGATGGTCTCTGCTGCTTAAGACCTACCTTGGTGGCCTGAGCTGGCAGTCCTGTTCCATAGCCATGGCTTGGTAGTGGCTGGCTCTGGAGTGATGCTGGCCAATACTGCCTTTTTGGGGGCTGCTGAAGGAGCACTGGGGACATCTCTGGTCCGTTTGGCCACTGTGAATGGATGCTGATACTTTGGGGAGACTCTTGGCTTT
The DNA here is from genome assembly GCF_000747805.2 of Chaetura pelagica. NCBI lineage: Eukaryota > Metazoa > Chordata > Aves > Apodiformes > Apodidae > Chaetura > Chaetura pelagica. The sequence continues at coordinate 919,193 of NW_009952368.1, forward strand.
AAGTCCTGAGGCTGTAGCACCCCTTGTCATCAGTTTATCCACCCTCCTTCTGTCCCCTGCAACCTGTCTCAAACCAGGCGTTGCTCCAGCAGCTGAAACCAGAGTCACGGTGGTTTTTTAAAGTAGATTGTGGGCAAAGCTCAGTGCTGCATGACCAGTGACCATTAGACGATGCTTCCTGACTAAAGCTCCCACCCCTCCCAGCACTGTAATCTTCAGGGGGAAGCAGCCCAGCCCTAATCCCTTTGTGCAGAGCTCCTGCTTGTTTCTTCATATGGATGCATTTGTATAATTTGCATTTTGCACTCTGATCATATGCATATAATTCAAATTGAAATGGGGGCTTGAATACATTTGCATGCTAATGAGGCACTGGCTTTATTTATTTATTTGGAGCCCTCTCAGGCAGCATTCTGCTGGAAAGCAACTTGTGCAGCTCTGGTGACAGAGCTCTCTGGTATGAGGACCCTTTTCCCCAAGACCCACTTGCCCCTGGTGTTTTAAGTTTTTGAAGCTGGTGGTCTCTGCTCCAGCAGCTCTTGGCTTAGTCCTTCTTGGAGGGAGGGCAGCTGTCCATGGACATCAAGGTCAGTTTCAGCCCACCTTAACTAAACAGAGATGCCTTCTTAATGTTATACTGGTGCTAAGTGGGTCTGGACTTGCACACGCTGAAGTGGAAACACTGTTGTGTTAGAGCTGGTTATAGCCAGCATGAGCTGCTTGATGATGAATCCAGTGGTCCATGGGCAAAATAATCAGTGTGCCCCTGTCCTCTCCTTGGCTTTGCAGCAGTGCTCCAGGTGAGCATGGGTACCTGCTGGCCTTAGCTGCCCACGTTCCCCATCAGACCACGACCCTTTGCTTCATCAGTAGACTCTTGCTTCTGGTGTCTCTCAGCAGCTGACCTTGGAATGTTGCCTATAGGCTTTGGCTGTGATGCCCATCAATCCTGCTCTGCTACAACATGCAGTGCTTCTGAGGCCAGGTTTCTTCAGCACTGCTATGGTCCACCCATGCTGTTTTCCCTTGGTGGGAGCCTTTCAGTCTATTTCAAAGTCAGCAACAGAGAAGAAAAGTTTGGAGATGTTGAGAAACTGTCAGGCAGAGAAGGGAAAGCCAAGGGGTAGGAGAAGAACTTCACAGCATTACTGGGCAGGAAGGAAAGCCACCAAAGCCCAGATACTTCATTGAATTGCAGCAGCCTCCCTTAACATTCTTATTCCCTGCCCCTTATCTACAACAGATAGACCCAGCATGGAGCTTAATGCTCAGTCTTTCCAAGCCAGATCTCCCTCCCCAGATGACTTCTGCTGCAGCTGAGTTCATTGCTGGCATGCTGAAAAACAGCCAAGCAAGGGCTTCAGAAATGGCAGCAGGGATTGGGTCACATCATACTGCCCCAGGAGACCAAGTTTCTCTTGGAGCAGTCTGGCTTCCAGTTATTATTTTACAGAGGATGTTAGAGGTTGATAAGGGAGCTGTTCTTACTGCCAGTGGGGCTTATTTGGGGCTTACTGTATGCTCCAGTTTATATTTGAATATAGTCAAAGGTGACTTACAACTTTAATATTAATTTTAAAACTGATTGCTCCAGTCCTTTTTTTATCTACATGAAACCAGATTAATCTCAGCCTTCCTTGATCCTGCTGGTACCTTTTCTTTTCCTGGCTGGAGACACATGTGGTCTGTATTGCACCAACAAAAGACAAGAAGGAGGATGTTTGCATGGCAATAAATAATTGTCACGGGGTCTGCTTTTCTTCCAGAGAAATCTCTCTCTACGAGCTCAACAATGGCATCGGTGGGAGCTCTTGCTTTTGTACAAGGTGTTCTGCCTCAGCTTGTGGAGTGGGGCTTTGCTGAACAATGTCCAGCTTTGTGCTTCCCACAGAAACCTCATTTTCTCTCCCCGGTTTTGCAGGCTTTCCATAATACCTCCCCTTTTGTGCCGCTGGCATTACAATTTCTTGCATGCTTGCTGTGCTGCTTGCAAGATGTTTTGTGCCCAAGAAGACAATATTTTGTAGGGCGAGAAGGTGGCCTTGAGGCAGGGGCAGTGGGGCAGGCCATGGGCAGCTGGAGTTTGTGCTGCTTCTGGCGCCTTGAGTGATTGTACTAAGCTGGAGGATCCAACAGCTGCCAGAGCTTGGCAATACTTCTGCCTCTGGGTGCATAATTGGGGCTTTTCAGGCCACCTTTAATGCCAGTTGCTTGCCTGATATTTTGAGTAAATGTGATGCCTTTTAAGATGACCAAATTCGGGCACTCAAGAGAGTTGCTTTTGGCAAAATTCAGCATTAATTCTGGGCTGCTGAGTTTCGTTTGGAAGTGAAGGCTGATGCTCTCTGACACTTTCGTAGGTAATAACCCCAAATCTTGTGGTTAAACTGAACCCCCTCAACTTAGCTCTAGGGCACTTGGTGGTTATTTGTGTTGCTGTAGATGTTCTGGGTCTAGGAGCAGCTTTGCTGGTTCTGCTGGTCTGTGGAGTGGGTGGTTGGTCTTTGGAATTGGCAGAAAAGGATCAGAGTAATGGTGCTGGAGAACTGTGGTCATGAATCTTCATGTTTTGAGCATCGGTCAGCCTGGATACCAGTGGCACTTGTTAAATTTATCCAGAATAATAAGTTTGCAACACATTGCACTGGGCGTATTCTCAATACCTCAGTGAATTACTGTCAGAATCAAAATCTCTGTAAACAACCTGTAGCTCTTTGCTGTTTTGTGCATGGGATAGCATTTCGCTGATGGCCCATGTCGTCCAAAATAACCCCCAAATGCTGCCAGTAGCTTTTCTCATCCCAGCCTTACAAATAAGTGCTTCTCTGAGCTTGTTATTCCATGCACAGTGTAACTTGTGGTACATAAATATGCTGGATTGATGGGCTGAGGGAACTGAATAAGCTGTGTGAATTTGATGGGTGGATGAGGGGAACTGAGGCACAGAAGCCAGCAGCAGAGATTAACAGCAGTTGATACCACAGCTTTGTGGGAAAAAATAGGAGGGCTTGCTTGCTAGAGCTACCTCATGTCTTTTCCCCATGTCATATTTCAGCCTGAGGCAGGAAACCACCAGGTATGATGTTGGCTCAGAGGCCAAACAGAAACAACCTTAAAGTGATGAGACCGAAGAGCCATTAAAGGCAAGACTTGACACTGTGCAAGCAAGTGCCAAACAGCAGCCACATAAATCCCATTTGTTTTACATTTCAGAGCTTAATGAGACAGAAATCACATTGCAATTGTCATATATGAAGGCAGAGATTGCTGGTTTGCATTTAACTAAAGCAACTGCCGTATGTGGCACCAGTGCCCGGAATGAAGCCATGATACCAACTCCCTGCATTGCTGCTGTGCTGGGGAATGTACCTCGTGGAGCTGCAAACTGTTGCTTGTCCTAAAATTCAATGCTAATTGTGCTCATGTTTATGTAAACCCCACATCAGCAACGCCAGGTTGTCTTGTAGTTTTGGAGGTCATCAGCCTTACACCTTCTCCAGAGTAGTCTGGTGTCACAGTCCCCATGTAAAGAATCGAGTCCAGGGACTGAAGGTTTGCATTATTTCACTGGGATATTGGTATTAAGGACTGGTGGGGAGTCTTTTGGAGTGATCCATAGAAGTTGTTGTGAGGAGCATTGTTCTGGGGACAGCTGAATACCGTGAGTTCAGAAGGAAGATGAAGTCCTAATGTCTGAGCTGTCCTTAATGAATACATTTCAAACTATTTCCAAAGCTCTGTGTGCCATTGAATCTGGATATTGCTCTCAGTGGCTGGCACACCATGTGCAGAGGGATGACAGTGGTACCTTATGAGGCCCTGGCAATACTTACCAGCTGCAGCTTCGCACCCTGGTCAGGAGGTAACATCACACCTGCTTTTCCTAAGGCAGTTGTTATTTTTAGTAGGAGTGGTGTTGCTGCCTTAGACACCTACTCATGCTTTGAAAAACACTGTGTTAAAGTTACCTAGGCAGCAACTTTAGCAAAGATGTGTGCCCTTCCCTCCAGGGGCTGGAAACACTTTTGGGAATCATCTCAAACCTGTGGAAACGATCAAGCTTGCCTCTGTTGTTTGATTTTTTTGTTTGTTTTGTTTTGGGTTTTTTGTTATTATTTTTTTTTTCAGTGTAAACCTATATCTATTTAAAGTGAGTTGAACAATAGAAAGGTATTAATGTCAAAATGCATTATCTTGGGTAACTCGCTTCGTGACTGCTAATTTGTGCCATAGCTTTCCAGATAGTGTTTGTAATTTGCTAAAGCAGCATTTAAATATTAACAGAAGCTACAGTCTTTTTCACAACTGTTACAGAATGGGCTGTGTAGGGAGCTCTGAAATGGATTCCCCTTCCCCCACCTTATCTTTTAAAAGGAACTGAAAAACAGAAGAAGAAATGTTATATTGAGTTAACTGAAGACAAGACTAAATATTTGTTTCAGGTCAAATAAAACATTTGATACGATATGTTTTTTCTTCAGACTTAAAACCCCCTTTTTAAAAAATGAATTAACTTCAGAGATGTCTTGGAGGGGAAGTGAAGTTTTCATGTAGAGGGGAAAATGTCTAAATAAAGCACTTTTGACACCTACTTCCCCCATTTCAGTCTGAAAAATTGAATGGGTTTGATGGGAGTTCATGAATAGCATCAGTTGACCCACATCTGCATGTTGGGAGTATTATGCTGAAGATGCAGGGGGAAGAGCTAATGAGTCATTTTTCTAATGGGTATCTTGGTAGGTGAGAGAAGTACTGAAATTATATATTTGAAGGAATAATGGGACCCTAGTTAGATGACTGAATTTTATTATTCATCATCCTGGGGGCGATGAAGAGGGGAAATTGTGAGTTGGATCGTCCTGATGAGGTAAGTTGTGGATGAATAGTATTTTGCAACCAGCCTAGAGCTTTATAGGGGAGAGGGAGAACCACAATCAAGCTGATGGCCCAGGCTGCCATTGCAACAAGTCCAGCTGGGTCATCCTTGGCATTGAGCTTGGGACTTGGGTGATCTTTTCTCATCACGAGAGGTCACTTCATCTCTTTGCTGGTGTGCTTCAGTGACACAGTGTCACAGAACCTGCTTCTATCTGCTGATCATGTTTCTTCTTCAGTTCTGTCATAACATTACTAAATGCCTTCTAGTATTCAAGGCACTCTAGTGTTTGGTTTCATGATGAATCCTTATTAGGGTATCTGAGACCTTCTTGATGTGATGAGAAACTCCCCAGGCCCTTTGTTGCTACTGTCAAGCACTTGGAGGAAAATCTCCTGAAATTTACTGCCTGCTGATGAGGTGTGTTAAAGGTGAAGTGAAAAAAGGCTTGGAAGATGGATTTGAGTAGGACCTCGGTACTGGTCCAGGTTTTCTCCTCAACAAGTGAGGTTTCTCTGGGCATGGATGTTTGGCTGCATCTCCTTCAAGTTTGTGCCTGGGGTGCTGGGTAGGGTGCTATCTGTTTTAGTAGAATAATGGAGCAATCACATCGTCCTGGACATAGCAACTAATGATTTTTTCTGTATGATAATGTGTCTTCATTACTCTAGGGAAATCATTTGCTCCACTGAAGACAGGCCTCTCATTCCTTTCATTGTGTGGGCTAAGGGGGAAGAGACTAATGGCTTAATTAAAAGCTTGGAGAGAAAAATTTGTCTTAACCCTTTTTATTTTTTGTATTTCAAGAGTACTGCGGGTAGGAAGATTACAGACAAAGAAAGGCTGCAGACCAGCCTCGTCTAGTGGAGCTATTTGGTACCATTGCATCAAAAAAGGGACAACAAATGTCAGGTCTTCAATCCATCACCCACGTCTCCCATCAGCCATCTGCCCGCTGCTGTGGGCATGCGCTGCTGCTTCTTTGTGGAAAACACTGAGATTTATTCTGTGTGAAAGGGGAACGTTGTTTAAATCTGCACATCTTGCAGGATGTGAAAGCAGCTCCACGTAATATACAGCCTTCCTCTCCGCTGGGACCGCTCTATTAACATCTTTCATTTGTGTAGTTGGATGCTTTGCAGTTCCTTTTAGTGGTGATAATCCAGCAAAGACCTCTGTGTTGTTCACACTGCAATATTTATGGAGCCAGCCCTCCTTTTAATTTCAGTGCCGAGTTTGGCCATATGCAGAGATATAACACAAACAGCAGCTTTAGTCACACAATAGTTCAGGCTTTTCCCTTGGTGGGATGTAGGGCTTTTCAGTTACTTATTTGGAGCTGATTTGGTATTCTTTTGGAAAAGGAACAGAAAGGTTTTGAGTGTGTCTGTTGACAGCGATTGTGCTCTCCTGGGCTGCCGCCAAAGACAAACAGTGGTGGAAAAACCTTTCTTTGGAACAGGCAAATGACTTTAAGCAGAACCAAAAAGACCACTGGGTCAACCACTGGGATTTTTAGGGGTGGAAGGGATGTGGTTATATGTACCCTTCCATTGAAGCCTTTAAACAAAGGAATGTGGGCTCCAGGCATCTCTTTGTGAACGTGTAGGGCTCTCTTGCAAATGGGCAGTGCTCTACCTCCTTTACAAGGCAGACCTTTTTTTTTTTTTTTTTTTTTTTTTTTTGCATGATCCAGAGAGGAAAGGAGCCCTCAGGCAGTTCATGCTTGTGAGCATTTTTACACTAGGATGTGGATGCCAATAATTGTTATACACAATGGTGGGTGGAGTCCATGGCTTGGTTGAGCTCAGGTCCCCCTGGAGTTGACCTTACACCTGCTGGATTTCAGTCATGTTCCCTTGTTACTGCTGCATGTGGTGCCCTTGCCTGCAGTTCCTCCCTCAGTGCAGTGCCTTCCCAGAGAGCCTGAGAGCAGAAGGGAGTCTGGCACCACTCAACATGCCAGGCATGTCCATAGTGGTGCTCTGAAGGTTGGTACTTTGCCTCATTTAGGTGCTCGGCTTGGCACAGAGGCATCAGAGCACCCAGGACACATGTGCATGTCTCTCTGCAGCTCTGATTCCCCAGCTTCTTTCTCTTCAATTTGCACAATTAAATATTAAAGGCAGTAAACACTTCAGTTTGTCTGCACAGCACTGTCTGCCCAATTATCCTCCTGCAGGGCTGTCATATTGTGCCAGTTGCTTCCCTGGGTGCTGGCAGCCTATTTACCAGTAGTCACTACAAGGAAAATCCCTGCTCTCAAACCTCTCTTCCCACCTCTGTCTGCAGGTTTCTAGGAAACCATCACCTGTAAACACAGGTCAGACCTGTTGTGATGTGAAGCGAGGAAGCTGTTCTTTGCTCCTTGGAGCTACAGGCTGGCACTTCTGCAGTTTGATCCCAGCAAGTTTTCTGTGCTTTTTGCTGGGTCTGCAGCACCTTAGAAATCCTTGCTGCCTCCACGAGGCAGTTGCTGTGCTGGATTTTGCTGCCTCTAAAATATTGGAGTTAAGGCATAGGCTTCTCAACTTGAGAAATGTGGTGTCGAATCTCTCCTCAGTTCCTACCCCACTATTAGAGATGCTCTTCTGATATCTAAACTCTCTTCTGTACAGCCAATGAGATTTTCATCTCTCAGCCCCAGTCAGGCAAAGCTGGTTTGTTTTGGGTGGGTTTGTTTTTTTGGTCTTGCTTTTCAGGGCCTTGATACTTAGTAGAGTCCATTTCCAAGAGGGATGGGATGGCATGATTTTATTGTGGTTTCAAAAGACATTTTAAGTGCTTGAACTCCTGCCATCACTGAGTTACACATCTGAATCTGGCCTTGACTGTGCAGGCTGAATGTGTTGCTATGATTTTCAAGGTAGTCTGTATTAGCAGCTTGTTGTCTGCCAGACAGATCAGTATTAACAGCTATTAGGATTTCTCTGTTCATTCATTCAGTGGTGATGTGCTGTCCCACATGCATCTGAGATGGTCAGTGTAAATATCAGCATGATAGAAAGAGTCCCTGGCTTGCTTCTGGCTGTGATAATTGACATATGCAGAGTTTTGCCCCAGAACAAAATTCCAATCAGAATTTTTTCTGGTCTCCATTAAAACTTATTACCCACTGGGATTGCTATCGACAGGGCTTTCTTGTCAGTCAGTATTTCCTTCCTGAATCAATACATCTTGGTATTGATTTCAAAATAAGTTGGTATCTTAAAAGCACAGTGGGTTCCAGCAGGCAGCCCAGGGCTCTGCTGCTGTTTGAGATCCAAATCTCAGTTCCCTGCAGGTGATAGCTGCAGGTTGCCACTTCCATAGTGAACTCTAGGATTTTGTATCTCAAATCCAACTTCTCCCTCCAGAGATGAGACTTGGAAGCACTTTAGCATAAGAGATCAGTCCATTTGCATGGCTGCATTTTGTTGTTTTGCAGGTCAAGGACTCCCAGTTACCTGTAGTGCCTGTCCCCCCATGCTGTGTTCCCATCCCTGTGTGGCACCAGCTTGCCATGCTGGAGGTAACACCTGTGGCACAGTCTGCAAACCTCCCTCACCTTCCTTGGGATGGGTCCCAACCCTCCTGGCTGTCAGCTACCTGCCAGTGTGCAGGCTCTTGGGGGCAAGGAAGGAAAACTGCTTCTTCAGTCCTCTATAAATCTTTCATGGCACATGACAGCTGTACAAACAGTTTCGGGGCTTCCCAGGTGCGAGGCTCTTAGAAACCTGAGACCATAGTGCCACCTTCTTTTGTATTAGTTTCTAATACTACTCTGACTGTAGCCATTCTCAGTTGTTTTTTTATGCCCCCCCATGTCTTGCAGGGCAGAAGCTGTTGCAGTGCATCGAGTTGTTCTCAGCTTCCTCTGGCTTTTAGAACTGTTGAAATGACTGGTGGCTCTGGCCATCCTTGTCCCCTTTGCATGCTGTACTCCCCAGCTCCTTGCTCCAGCCCAAAGAAAACTCCTGGAAAGCCAGCTAATATTGCATGAATCTCTCTAGGCTTGATGAGCTTGTCCCTGTGGTAGCTTTTGTTCTATATGAGATGTTTCATAAGAAGCTTTGCTATTTTATACCAGCACCAGATCTTGCAGGCTTAGCTCGCTTAGAAGCAGCTGAGGTATCAGGCAGGTTCCTTTATGAAATCTGTTGGGAGTAATGAACCACAGATGACTCTGTTTCCAGAATTGATACTGAGCTGCTGTTTCTAGAAAGCTTCCAACTACAGGAATGTGAGGTTAGCAATGGAAGACGACTTTTAAAGGGGAGTCAGGAAAGCTGTTGCTACTATCAAATGTCTGTGATTTTGACCCAAGAAACTTCTGTATTTCTGTCTGAAGTGAAGTGTCTGTCCCTGTTTTCTCCTTGTTCCTTCCAGATACTGTGAGGCTTAGTGCAGTTTGTGCTTGCAGAGCACTTATTCGGTAAAGCATGCTTGAAAAGTGCAAAGTATTTATTATTATTTGCATAGCAGCCCCTGACCTGCTGTGAAGAAGCAGCCCTTCAGCTCTGCTGAGTAAATATACCGTCATTAAAAAAACCTCTGCTCTACTGCACTGAACCACTGTCTCATATTCATCTGCTTTTTCATGTGTAAGTCTTGGGATTATTTGACTTTAATGAATTTTGAGCATGCAAAGCACTTGCTTGGACCAACACAGTGCAGCATCTTGACCCTGACAGTGCTGGTGACAGATCTGACTTGCATCCAGGTGGAGCGCTGAGAAAGGATTTTCTTATAGAGTGAGTCTCTGCCCCAGTTCAGAAGTTGCCGTATGGCTGTAAACCTGCAGGCTTCTGTGGAAGCCCAAGTACCAGTTAAGGGTGGTACAGGAGTGATTGCCTGCTTGGTTTGCTGGAGAGGTACATGGGTTGGGGAAGTTGCAGAGCTCCTTGTTGAAAACGCTTCTAGCTCTAGCCCTGCTTGTGGGGCATCACACCCACACTTAAAATCTACTTTAGTCCTGCTCGTGCAAAGCTGTTTGGATTGCAAATGGGATGCCAAGGTTTTAGGTGCTCTCAGTGGCCTGTAAAATCTTCTTGAGCTTTACATGATGTTAAAGCTTGAAGAGTTGCTATTTAAAGCAGAGTATTTTCACAAGTGCTGGATGTTGGCTTAGTGCTGCTCTTGTTGCTGTTGATTTAAGCCTAGTTCAAACAAACTTTGTTAGACACTGAGCACTCTCTGGAAAATATTCCTCCCTCTTCCCCAGAGGAAGGCAGGCTGTATCACAACAGTACTTGGAAAATTCTGGGCCTTGCTTCATAACACAGCAGATTAGAGCCATTTTCAGGCTGACTGCTAGAGATGTGGAGAACAGAAAGCATTGACCATGATCCTTCAGCTTCCTGGCCGTGGCAGATACAGTAAATCAGGTGCTAGGCAATACTGGGTGTTAAAGGGAAGGGTTATTTCTGCTTTGCCTTTCATTGATGAGCATAAAGGTTCAAGTGGGAAGCTGCTTTATCTTCAGCATCTTGCTTAAAAGAAGTTGCACAGCGCAACAGATTTCCTTGGTAAGTTCCTGGAGTGTGCTGTCACCCTTCCCTCCTGTCATCTGACAAATGAGGAGTTTGTCTAGCATTTCTTATTGACTTACGTGCTTTTAATGTAACTGTGTCACAGAAGATAACCCAGGCAGGAAGAGAGCCTTCCTTGTAACTTTGAGGTCTTGTTTTTAATTTAGCAGCTGGGGTACTTCCTTATGTTTCTTAATAGTGCTAGCTTCATTTGAAGTTTTGCTGCAGGTTAAAAGCTAATTTGCAAAAGATGCCCACTTACTTTCCTTGTCAGTCAATTTTTGGTGCCTACTGCACGTGTTTATCTTTGCTTACCTCTATTCAAGTATTTTATAAATGTAAAAACCAACCTGGAACCATGTGGACTATGTTCAAGGCTGTTATAGATGGAGAGTCTTGTGAAGCTTCCCAAGACCCAAGAATATGCCCGGGATAGAGAATAAACAACAGATGCTGCAGTGTCACTGAAAAAAACTGAAAAGCAGAATCCATCCATACATGCAAGATATGCATCCCAGCTTCATGTTGTTTCCCATGCAGCCTGTTGGTCAGGAGTAGTGAGGAGAGCTGTGCAGCAGCTACACCTGCAAGTTCTTGGTACTTCTACCCAAAATGGGATGATACTGTGAAGGATTTGGGCTTCTGCTGGCTTGCTTATCAATCTGCCAAAGATGGGATTTGCCAAAACACTAGGGAACTGAAGTTCAACTGGCTTTGCAACAAGATTAGAGCTCTGAAGGAGATGAGGATTTAAGAAAGCTCATGTAACTGTCACCTGTGTTTTGGAGCAGACAGTCTGGGTGTCTGTTGGAATAATTCGGATATAGCCCTGTTTTCTTTTGATTTTCCCTTTTGGTGTTCTAGTATCTTTCATACTGACCCACCATGTCTTAAAGGGGCTGCTGGGGCTTTTTAACTGTCTGGGAACTGCTAAGACTGCTTAGAGAAACGTAGCCTTAAGTCCCCAGCACTGGGAAGGAGAAGCTTGCTGGTTTGGAGGAGATGCCAGGAGCGTTCTTCACTTGGGGCATGAAGTCCAGACCCTGACTTTTGGGGCATCATGTATTGCCCTAATGCAGCCTGTGGTGGCTTTGTACATGAGGGGAGCACTACTGAGTGAATGCCTGAGCATGTAGCATGCCTGACTTACCTCTCTATGTGGATTTGACACACTAGAGACAATTTATAACTTCCCAAGAACGAGGAGATGGCTGTTCCTTTGTTTCACTGTGTGCTAGCACATCTACACACGGTATGTGACAGCAGGTGGCCGTGCAGGGTCTGCTGACTGCAGAGTAGAGGGCTGGAATAGAGATGCAAAGCAATATTAGCCTTTCCTGGTAGAGAAACCTTCAAAAGGTGCCATTTCTTCTGCTCAACCAACTAGCTACAGTGGGTGAGCTGTGAGTGGAACTGGATAGTGTGGTGGACCAACTTTCTCCAGGAGCATCTTTTTCAGCTGCCTCCTTCACCTTCTGGTTGTCTTCCAGGACCTTCCCTAGCGTTTTGCCTGGTTGCTAACCATATTGCTTTTCCATCTTCCTCCTGTGTGAGCAATGCTCCCTCCCCCAAGTCCTAGCACCATATGTCATTAAAATGCTTAGACATGTGGTAAAGGCCTTGACAGAGATTCAAGGAGACAAGGGAGATGCAGACAAGCAGAGACTTTGTCAGATGGAATGATTCTGACATTAGCGATGCTAACCTGAAGAGAAAGATACAGCTATAGGAGGGGGAAAGGGGGGCTGGGGGATGTGAATTAACAGAGGCATGGAGATGGGCATCATGGGTGAGGGAGACAGAGGCAGAGGAGAAGTGAAGAACAAACTGGAGCAATTTCCGAGAGCAAAAGGAAGTGAAAAGTAGAACAGAGGATCTGAGCTTTGTCTCAGTCTCATGGTGTAGGGTAATCTGTGACTCTGCCTTGTCTTATGTTTGGGAGTGTTTGGGTCTGAGACCAGCAGAGCAACGTGTTTTTTTCCTCCTCTTTGCATGCTAGGAGCTTGTTTGGGAGCCTTTCCTCCCTGACTGTCCTCCTACAATCCTGAGAGTCAAGTTGTTAGCCAGCTCCAGCCTCTACCCATGCCAGGTAAAGGTGGAAAAACAACCCTGTGAGCATTTCAAGGATGGAGAAAGCTTTTTCCCTTCAGCCTCTCTTGGGTGAGTCTGTATCCTTCTGTTACCTGCTGCTGTTTGCCCACTGCAGTGTCAGGGTGCAGGATTCCCCGCTTTACATGCTGTTTGCATGGACCTTCCTTAAAAAGACAAGACAGTGCTGTTTTGCTGCTTGTTATCATGCTTTGAAGGTATTTTCTGCCTGCAGAGAACACCTCTGAATTGCTTTGTGATCCTGTAAAGAAAACACATGAAACCAAGCCTACCCTGCTCCCATTGATAGGAGGAATTCAAGCATCCAAGTAGGTGGCAAAGTGTGTGTTTGATATTCAGGGCAGGAAGCTGGTGGGGAAAACCCAGCAAAGAATTCCTTGTATTATTAATGCAAATATGCCTATGGTTCAGAAAAACCAAGCAAATGAAACACTTGGAGCTGGGAGGAAAAAAAAAAAAAACAATTCCCAAACTACGTGCAACCTGCAACAAAAACACAGCTTCTGTTGTTTAAACAGATTTGGCTAGAAAGTGCCAGGAGGAAATACCATCTGCAGTGGGGAAGGGAAAAAAGGAGCTGACTCCAGGTAGTGCAAGTCATTAGTGAGCCAGGAAGGCAACCGTGTGGTAGGGGATGCTTCTGTGTATCCCTCCTCACTGTCCCCATGCTGTGTGTTGGTAGAGGCTGTTTTTTATTTATTTACAAAGAGCTGGAGGCCAGGAATCTCCCACCAGCAAGGATGTGCCCAACTGCAGCTCTCTGTGAAAGGACTAGGAGGCTGTTTTCCATGTCCCTCACTGGAAAAAATCCTTTAAAATTACCTGTGTGGAAAATACTAACATGTCTTCTCGGGTGGCTGAATTACAGCACATCTGAAGATGGGGCATTTCCACTGGTATCCAAATGGTGTAGTAGTCTCATGCATTTCTTTTCCTGTCTTCCTTGAAGGATGTGGTGATCTGCCTTTAAATGTAAGGACAGACAATTGCTTCTGCACAGGTGATGCTTTTATAGAGAGTGGGCAATGACAGCTTATATGGTTTTCTCTTGTACCTGGATATGATTACCAGAATTTTATGGAGTCTCCCTAGTTTGTGGGTTGGTGGCTGGTTTTCTTGAGCATATTTCTCCTCCTCCTTGTCTTTCAGCACAGTGGTATTTCCTCAGATGAGTCACTCTGCAGACAGCCAGTTATTTTTTCTGCAAGTAGCCTATATAGAACAAACTTTGTACTCTTAAGTATGAAGGGAAGAGTTCTTAGGGGAGACAAGCTCAATTTGTTTAACACTGTAATTCACTGTTAGAAATCTCTCTCTTTTGTCACAGACGGAGTCATTGGATGCGTCAGCCTTTGATCTCAGTGGCTGATCTTCTGCGTGTAAGAAATTTCAGCAACACTTTAAATTATGTGTCTAAGATACCCATTACCACCATGTTGCGCTTAGATTTAGGAAGACTGTCGAGTAGTAGATAAATACTAGATGAGGTGCTTTTTAAAACAGTTTAGTTTATTATACCAGTATTTTTCTCTACAAGAAGCTCTTAGGAACAAGGAAACTGCATTTCCTCTCCTGCCATTTAAAGAAATGCTCCACAAGCATGAGTTTATGGTACTCTGCTTAATTTGATAGATGTTGATAAATGACATGTCTTATAACTAGTGGCTTTAGGGCTAAGTATGCTTCGTGGTTTGATTCAGGTTTGCTTCTCACTCCACAATTAATTCCTTGGTGACCTTGAGCATATTGCTTCATCTCTGTCTCATTTTACTGTATTATCTATAAATGAAGTCCCTCCACTTAGAGTGGAAAGTCTAAATGAAATCTCTGTTGGCAGCTGGGAGATCACCTGGTTGTGTGCAATGGGTTGCAAAATGGGGTTGCATTTCACCCTCTGGTAACACGTTGCGGTCTGTTGTGTTACACTGGAGTTAAATCTAGCTTTTTGCACTCATCTGTCAGGCTTCTGTGCTAAGGAGATTCACCTTGTTGCTTTTACACAGCTTCAGGTCCCTGTGCTTCACTTAACAGGATTGTCTGTCCAGGAGACAGCTTGGGGAAAATTTAAAGATGTGCTTTCTGCCTCTTGTATTCTCTCTCTTGCCTACCTAGGAAAATCTATGGGAGAAAATCTCACAGGGTGCAGCCAGGGAGTGCTTAAGGAAACACATTCCGAGACCATTGCATTTCAAAATCAAGCTCTAGACTGAGAGGCTTGGACTCTTCTCTGTGTGCATAAGCTGGAAAATAGGAGGACCACTAAAATTATGAAATAATAAGGTGTTTGAGGCACTAAACAAGTACCTCAAGGGCAGGGAGAGGCTGTGGCTAATTTGGTGGTAAGACACAGTGCCCCCACTTTGAGCTGTTTGGGGACTGGCATTGGACTTTCTAGCAGCTGCCCAGTGCCCCAGATCCTTTTGGGTCTGATTCCTGCCAATGACTGGAGATGGCAGGTGGCAGTAGGCAATGTTGTGGGAACAGCTGCTGCTCCTGAAGCCCTTACTTCTGCAGCTGCATCTCCAGCCATCTCATCCCTCTGCGTGTAGTGGTTGAACCCATTTAATAAACCACAGCAGCAGAAGGGACTGGTCTCCACTCCTTGACAAATCCAATGGCATGACAAGAGAAAGCCAACATTTTTCCAGGGCTAACAGGCTGTAACTGTTGCTAATAGCATAATTTGCAAGCTGATGTTCTCTTTTGAAATCCAATGAAAGGGATAGGAAGGGTCAAATTTTCAGCTTTTTAGCTAGTTGACATTCTGCTTTTATTTTAAACAGACTGTGCTTGTGTTTTGTTAGTGGCCAACTGCAAGGGAGAATGTTCCTGCACCACTGATATCTCACAAATGGATTTATAGTCACGGTGATGCTGGTTGCTGTTGTTTAACAGGTGACTAAGTCATCTCTGAATATATTGACTTCAGTACAAAGAAGTAAATTTATAAAAAGGTAGGCTGCTTTGTTAAATATGAACTTGTCCTCTATTGTATTTTATTTTTTTTTTAATCAAAGGAGGGTTGCAAGCTTCTGTAGGCAGACAGATGCATTTGGAATGGAAAAATTTTCCCCAGGTGGGTGTTAAGAACAAAGACACATTGATTGTTAGGAGCAGTGAGGTCTGGTTGGCCACCTGCCTGCCTGGGGCCTGTGATTTTCCACCAGTCTTTGCCTTCTGCATTGAGCTTTCCCTTTTGCAGCATGGGCACAGCAAAGCTTGCTTCCTTTGAAGTGCTCAGAGAGCTGCAGGAGGGGAAAATAACAGAAGTAGGTGCAAGAATGTCTTCTTATGGACCATTATTTAGTGTGGCTGGAAATGCATCAAGGGGGGGAAAGCAAACCAGACCCCAAGACCTGGAAGCTGTTTATGGTGTGTGCTGAGCCCACCTGTGGCCAGAATACCTGGAAGCATGGTTGCTCTTAAGTTCATTATGGACTTATTGCTATTCCTTGAAGCTAGCATAGGGGAATAGCTGCTGGAACTAGCAATGTATCTGAGATAGTGAACTTTTTTAAGTGCAGTTGCTGTGCTGTGTCAAGACAGTGCTGCACAGTGTAGGTTAGCAGAGGTCCCTGTGAGGCATCATAATGAAACATAGAACCTTTCACCCTTAGCCAAAGCTTCTGTAAATTGCAAACAAGGATTAAAATGGTAGCAAGAGCCCAGGGCCCTGTTCCTCGTGGTGCAAAACACACAGTGAATTTTGCTCAAGCTGAATTGAAAAAAACCATGCTAAAAACCCAGGTGTTATGGGGTAAAGGGTGAAGTCTAATGAAACTAAGTGTGACTGCATTCCCCAAATTAAATCCAGAGTAGTAGGTTTGCAGAGAACTTCCTGGCCCTAGTTCCTTTTTTATTCTTGTTTAATAAATCAGTCAGTAGTATCTGAAAGAACTGCAGAGATAGAAAATGGTTGGGGGGGGGGGGGAGGGC
>NW_009952368.1:935773-945767 GCF_000747805.2 Chaetura pelagica
GGGGGGGGGAAGTGCAGGAGGAGCAGATCAAAATGGGTTTGTCAGTGCAAAAATCACATTGCACACAACAAAGAGACAGGGAGAAGCAGATCACACGGTGGGGGAAATGAGACTGAGAAACAGCCAAGGTGTCAAAGCAGGTTTGTCTCTGACAGAGCCAACTGAAAGTGAAAGTGTCATGGAGAACTAGAGGCAGAACGAGACTGTCAGGGAGATTTAATTTATCTGAGGACTGAAAACACTCACAGCCCTGTCATGATTGGAGAGGACAGCAGAAACACAGATGCTGGAGATGGTGGAGGTGCCCAGTGAAGTGTCCAGCTTGGGAAGATCTTGTCCAGCCCCATCATTGCATTGCTGGTTATGTCCAAGAGAAATGTTGGCCTCTCCTGAGAAGGACTGTGCTCTCTGGATAGCTTGAGGGTCTTTCAGTACATTTCCCAACAAATACTTTTTTGAAGTCTCAAAAAAAAATAAAAATCCATTGAAGATTGGGGAAAACTTGATGGCATGTGAGGGACTGGTGGGCATCTCCATCTAGGGTTGGACTGGGTGGTGGAGGGGGAGTAGTGAGGCCCACCAAAGGGTTTCTCTCCTCCCTGTCACCACTTGCTGGCAAGTTCCCTTTTAATATTCCTCCCAAATCCTTATGACATGACAGTCAGGGGATGCTGCTGTGCTTTATTGCCACCACGTTAATGAAAAGGCCATTGTAACTGAGCTTCTTTTTGTGACTCGAAGATGGATTTTCTCTTGAGGGGAGTAAAATGGGCCGTCCTCATCCTGCGTGTAGATGAGAAAGGGTGAAAGATGGCTGGGGCTGGAGCATATTTTGCTGGGCAGCTGCCATTCTTCTGCCTGAAGACTTCTTTAAAATCCCATAGACATCCCCTTCTTTTCAAGCAGTGATGATACAGGTAAGGCTTTGTGAGAGTCCAGGGTACTAAGGACCTCACTGAAGATGGGGAGGAAGAAACCCTCTCTGCTGCTGGGGATCCAAAAGGAAGGTCTCCCCCTGATGAATGCCACGGGTGCTGAAACCTCTGCCCGCAATTGCATCGTCCCCCTGGTGCTGCTGGACCTGCTCCTGGTGGCAGTGAATGAAGCCTGGCAAGCTGAGGAGGGCTGCAGGCAGTGGGGGGACAGGCTGTTTCTTCCCTTTCCCATGCCCTGCCAGGGGTATAAGTGTTGCAGAGGAGACACTGAGGCCAGAGCATGTCTCAGCATGGTGCTGGGAAGCACTAGGCTGCTGCCATTCCCATCTGCTCTGAAACCAGAGCTGTGATCACAAGTGCTAATTAAACCTGCGTCTTGGTGCTGAGGCAGCTCTGACCAGAGTCAGCTGCAGTTTGTCCCTCTCTGGCTTTTCCAATACAGTTTTCTTTTGGTTCTTCCAGCATGTGTCTGAAGTGTCCCAGACCACTGGGCACGTAATAGGGATCTTCAGGTGATATTTTGCAGTGGAAGCAAAAAAAGAGGAACAGCTCAGTGCTGTGTGCAACAGCCTGCTCCTTCCCTTTTAATGCCAGGGAGAGGAGCTTTAAAGAGATGCAGGGCAATGATGCTGAGGCAGTATCTAAGCTAATGAAGGGTGAGTCAAGGAAGACTCTGAACGTTCTGTGTTTTTGGGTTTCACTACAAGGTGGCAAATCTGGGGTCATAGCAACTCTGGAAGTAGTTGCAGGAGCATTGAGTCCAGTGGAGCTGGGTCTGCCAAGAGTTTGGCCCCTTACAATAGAATGTGATGCATCTTTTAATTTTTTCACATTTCTTACTGTGGAAAGGCTGGGTTTAAAAAATAGGGGGGGGGGAAAGCTTCCTATCTGCTTTAAATTAAAATAAATCCAGAGCAGAGAAGGCCTTTTGTAAGGTCTGCTGAGTTAATGGATTCATAATGACTTCTAAAGCTTCACTTGGGTAAGAAATACTGTTCAATTCATAATTGCATATAAATATACTTTCTCATAATCCAGGACAGCATAGCAAAAGGAAATCTACTGGCTTAATTATAAATCTTTTTATTAGTTGGAACCCTGCTGGAATTAAAAAAAAAGAAAAGAAGCAAGCCACATTGTTTTTATCTAAGAGGAAAAGCATGGGGAGAGGGGGGTGAGAGGGATGTCTTGGAAATGAGTTATGGGGAATTAAAAAGGAAAGAAAACAATTCTGAGTGCTGAGGACTGTAGGGCAGCAATGCAGCTGCTGAGGGCTCTGTGAGCACTTCTCTGGGTATCGATCTGCAGACATTCAGCATCCCTGCCCCGGCTTCCCCGGGTGCTTGGAGCTAGCACAGAAGATCAATTCAATATCCAGTCGGTGGCTTCTCAAACATCTATTTTTTATCACTTTGACCTACCGTGACCTGCACTGAAGCAGATTTGCTTCCTTAGCTCCCATCCACCTTGCTGGCACGGGCAGATTTCTCTTTTAAAGCTGGGTCCAAAGGGACCCAGCAGAAGACTTAGGTGGAGAAGTGTCTGGGACTTTGCATGGCATTTTGGGTAGCTGGGGAAGAGAGCAGATGCCTCCAGTGATGTGCTTTGTTTGGATGCAAGGGTGGCACTGCCACATGTGTGCTGTATATGGGACTGACCATGAGCAGAGGGATGCTGGGGATGGCTGAGACCAGCTGCATACTCTAGGAAGTACTAGAAATGAGGTCTAGTTGCTTGAGCATTTGCCATCAGTGCACAGAGCTTGGAATCAGAAAACATCTCGGCATGCCTGTGGTTCTTTGAGGCTGAAGAATTGAGCTGCTGTGCCCACACAAACATCCCATCTATTATGCCTCACTCCCCTATTCCAGGGGGCCATGGCACCCAAAGGTTGCTTTTAAAAACAAATAGGAACCTAATTAACCACTTAAAGGTCGAGCATCCCATTTGCACCTGATGGAGATGAACGAGGCTGCCTCTGCACCCAGCAAATCTGGCACTCGTGGCCTACTCCTTTGTGGTTGCTTGCAATTACAGGCTGGCTGCAGACCCCAACAGGTATTTAAATACCTGCTTGCTGCTCCCTCTGTCTGTGGAGCTGGCATGACTGTACTGCACCCAGCATCCACCTGCTTGACAGATGTGGTGGGAGCAGTCCCTAGGCATCTCCATAAAATCTTCCTTCCTTCTCACTGTGCTCATGCAGCCCTGGCATCCCACTGCCCTCCTGCAAACAGGCTTCCCCCAGCCCAGGGGACTTACAGCAATGATAATGTTTCACACAACCTTTGCATAGGTGGAGAAGGCAACTCTTTTACTGCCTGCTCGTGGGCTGGGAAGCATCGGGCTTTTCTCATGCACCTCAGACACAGGCATTTCTCTGGTTTAAAGGGCTGTAACCTCTTGTATCAGCTGTATAAAAGGTGCTTTTTTACCTTGCAAAACGAAATACTCTTCTTAATTGGCTAGTTTATGACTCCTTCCTACTCCTCTGACTTTATCTGGGGGAGATGATCAACAGTTTTAGCTGTGTCTTGTATGTATTGATGGAGGTGGGAGGGAAAAAGAAAGCTACAGCAAAACCACAGAATTTAAGAAAAGCAAAGCAGACCAGGACAGTATTTGCTTTTAGAATTATTTTTTTTTCATGTTTTGAAAAGGAAACAGGAAAAAAACAACAACAAAACACCTCTCCTCTCACCCTTCCCTCCAGACCATGGAATTAAATCTATAACTATTAGAGAAACATTTCGACCCAGACATCTTTTTTTCTCTCCGCTCTTTCTCTCTATTCAAAAGCCTCCAAAGTGTCAGCATGTTTCCATGCAGGCGAGATGTGCATAGCATCTAAACAACATAATGTCAGTGTGGTGGAGAAAATTCCCACTGAGGGCCCTGCAGGTCAAAGCAAGCTAATGTATGATGCCCTCCCTTGCACTATTGAGTGTGAGTTGTGCTGATAAGACTCCGTACGCTCTGTCTATTAAATCTTGTCTACTGTATAAGCAACACAGGCATGGAGTTATTTGTTTATTTTTTCCTGCCTTCCTCCCCTTTAAATTGTCATCCTTAAGCAGAGGGGACCTGCTCAGCCATAGGAACTAGTCATAACCATCCTATTTTTTTATTTTATTTCATTTTTATTCTGTATTTTTTTCCACTCTGTGTGATACTGGTAGCTCATGTCTTGCTGCTTTACGTGCTGCTGTGAGTTAGCTCTAGGGCCTGTCCTCACAGAGCGCTCAGAAGTTCCTCTTTCCTGCTGTCAAGGGTGTGAGGTGAGTGCCAGATCCCCTCTGGTTCCTTTGGAAAGTGGCTGATACTTCACCACTGTCTGAAGCTTTTGATGTAGAAGATTTTTCAGGAGAGGGCTGCTTGGCTGTGCCCCTTCTCCATTTTGCAAGGACCATCCTGTGCCCGCAGGGTCCCCAGTTGCTGTTTTTCACTTCGCTGCTGCTCAGCACAGGCATTTTGGTGCCATTTCTCCATTTTCTGAGTCTTTCCTTATCCCAGCCTCGCAGCTACCTGGTCTAGTGATGAATGCATCCTCTCCTCTGGATTGCAACAGAAATTACTTCAGCTCCAGTCCAAGCCCGTGTGGAAAGGCTGGCTCATTAACCACGTTTGCACCAGCTTGCTCAGCAAGGAAGGAGAGAGGTCAAACTGTGAAAGCTGCTAACATGAGGCTTTTGCAGGAAACTCTTGGAGCCTCCTAGAAAAGAGGCCTTGGGGACTCATTATCTGCTGCTGACGTGGCAGGGAGTGAATTGGTTATGGGTCTACTTTTAAACATAAACAGGCGCCTAAGTCCAGCTTTGTGGGCTGGGTGTCCTTGCTGCAATCAGCAAGACTGTGGTGTGTGCTCTGGGAGCAGAAGGGTCAGTGGCTTCAGGGAACTTGCAGTTTTTTCGGGTGGCAAAGGTTAAGAGCAGAAGTACCTCTTTCCCTGTTTCCATACGAAGGACCTGCTGTTCTCTGGCCAAAGAGGAAGATGACTCTGCAGGTGAGAGATTTCCACTGCTTGCACTGTGGGGATAAGGACATATCTTAGTGAAGTGATGGAGGGAGCCTGTATCGTGGAGAGAGAGCAAAAGAACCAGGGGAAGGCAGCCAGATAGACACCTTTAATCTTTCACATTAACTGAGTCTTTTTGCCTGTGGATTTGGGGAAAGCAGCTGGTTCCTGCAGAGCCAGGCTGAGGAATGGAAAAAAAAAAAAAAGGGGGGGGATGATGGGAGATCTCTGATGTTGAGAGTGGATAATGCTTGTAGGGGAGAGTGTTACAGTGGGGAGGAGCAGCGTGGGGGAAATCGCTGACATCTGCTCTGATGCTCGGCCTTCACACTGATCCCTTCTTCAATCTGACAATCCTCTCCCTCTAATCCTTAAATCCCCCCGATCTGCTGCAGCCGCCTGCACAAGCACTTCGTCTGGGTGCAATCTGCCTGCCCGAGCTCTGCTGGCTTGTCCCTCAGCAGCAGGGCGAGGGAGGCAGCTGCCTGGCACCACGCTGCCCAAATGAGACACTGGCCTTGTTGTCAAACACTGATGACTTTCCCCACCTGGCTGATAGAGGCAGAGGCATGAATGAATCAAACAAGCATCAACTGCTGAGGAGCAACTGCGGATGGCTGCCTGAAAGACAGCAGGGCTTCAGCTGATTGGGAGTGGGTAGTCAGCCTGAAACTCCAGCCTCTGACCGTGTTTGTCTGGTCTCCCTCTGCTAACTGCAAAATACATTAGTCAAAATATGGAGAAGCCTTTTCCCTGTGAGGCTGGTGGTACAAATGCTGTGCTAGGCTTGACCTGTGCTCTTCTGCAGCTGCAGGTCTTGACCCAGGTTTATGTTCGTTTACTTTTGCCTTCTCAATTATGATACACTTACTACTGATGTGCCTTTTTTTTAGTAGGTAGTGCTGCTTTCTCCTTTGGTAACTGTCAATCTCTTGAAATCCAAACTTTGTGAGGAGACAAAGAGTTTGCAGGCAGCTTTGTCCTTCAGCACAGAGACCGAAGGCTCATCTTCATGTCCTGAAGCAGGAAGAGAATGCAGATTTCTTGCTTGATAGAGTACCACTACCTGGAGAAAAAAGGCATATCTGTGGTTGTTGCAAGGTTGTTTCTATCCCAAGGAACATACATGTGTAATTTCTTGTAAGCATTTTTGTTCTCAAATGCATGTGTGCTACTCTGGAGCTTGCTTAGGTTCCTTGAGAGTACTTGGAAGCCTTCGAGCAAATCATAGACTGATGCAGCAGTGCTCAGAGATGGACCAATTATATATATATTTCCCAGTCCCTCTTTTAAAAAAAAAATAAAGGTCTTTTGGGAAGAGGAAAAAACCTCAACTGTCTTTCTATTGAAATGTGTTGGCAGAATGTGCTGAGATGCCACCCATGGTCTCTTTAGCACCTTGTCAGTGACTGAGACTGCACAGCCAACAGAACTGGCTATTACAAAATATCTTACCCATTATTTTTTTACATTATATCCAGTTTCCTTAGGTGTGATTTTTCCTAAGATTTCCCCCTCCTCTCTGTACTCCCCAAATTAGCTGACTTTGCAGTGCTTGATACAAAAAAAAAGCACCAGTTATTGGAAAAATACTGCTCTGAGGGGCCTCTTTTAAACCTTTCATGACTACTGGAAACATGTCCCTGTGCCAAAGACAGACGGCTGTGCTGTCCTGGGGAGCAAAACAAATGTTCCTTCCCATGGCTTGTAGATATGTTATGGTGTTTTAGGCCAGCAGCACTTCTGCTGCTGGGGAAGCACAAAGATGTAGCCTGTCTTGTCCCCTGTAAAGGTGTGATCTGGCAGCAGTGGAAACCTTTGTGTGCTCTGGGAGTTATATTGATCCTGTCCAGGGCAACAAGCAAAGTGCTCCTGAATTGCAGTGACTGCCCAGATGGAGCAGAGCAGGGCCTGGTTTTCTTGGGGCCACAACCTAGCTGTTTACTGGCCTTCACTTGCATGTGCAGTATGATTTATTGCTGCAGCAAGAGCTGGGAAAAACGCTCCCCAGAGCTGATAATCACTAACTCAGGACATCCTGCACCACAGGTGTCCCGTAGATCCTTGGCTAGCAGGCTGACATCTAGGGATGTGTCACTAATTACTCTAATTACTGTTGCCCAGGACTGCCAAGGTCATCTCTCCACTGTAGTTCCAGGCTTTGCTGTTCCAGCAGAGCCCTGCCAGTTTGGTCAGAGTGATTTAAACGACACACAAAGACTGCAGGCATCTTGATGGGGTGGGGAGGGAGAGAAAAAAATATGGTCCATGCATTGCAGAACAGTACTGCTGCAGTGCCAAAAACTGGCACTTGCATATTGATGTCCCGTTGGCCTCCAGCAGCTTTCTTGGAAAGGAACAAAGGAACTGAAGGGACTTTGGAGCCGAGACTGACCATGATCTTGCTGCTTGTTGAGGTGGTTGTGCCATGCCCCCCTGCCCATGGACAGCAGGGCTGTCAGAGCCAGAAATAACTCAGAAATAACAAAAGCCCTGGTTGACTTCCCAGCTTGGGATCCTAAGGAAGGATTGTCCCCAGGGTGGGTGGTAGGAGCTCAGCAACAAAGATCACATTAAGCTCCAAAGGTGGGTGCTTACCTTGGTAACACGGATCCTCCCCTGCTCAAAAGATCAGTTAAGACTGAGAGGGCAGCACTGCAGCCTGGGCTGCAGGATTTGGCTTGGAGGTGGTGAGGAATAGAGGTGACTCTTGTGGTTTTCAAGGACAGGAGGAAAAATATCATTGATACCAGAATCTTTTCTGAATTTGGCTGTCTGGTTGAAATAAATTGTGTTTACGGACATTACCTTGTCTGTGCTGCTCAGCTGTGGCTGTTTAGCAGTGAGGCTGCAGGTTCTTGCCAAGTCTGGGGAAACGTGAGTCAGTCTTGGTTAAGAGGAGTTGTGGAGTGGGATTATCTCATCCCCGCCAGTATTTCTCATACACTTGAAAGGGGGAAAAGACAAGAGGTACCTTTTCCTGTCTCTTCCTTGCCAACAAAAAATAGGCTTCTTCTTTCTCTGTTGTAGCTAAATTAGCTTAAGCTTTTCTTTTTGTTTAGGTAACCTTCTGTTATTTTAAACATATACCCAGCAAGCTGGATTCATTACTTATTAATTTACAAAGTGGTAAAATTTCAAAGCTGTCATTATTCTGCATAATTAATTACAAAGTAATAATTTGTACATCTTGATAGTTTCATTCCAACATGAAAGCAAAAGACTCGGAGCTGTAACAGCCTCGGGCAGGAACGTGGGAAGGAGGAGGTTCAGAGTGGAGCCTGCTCTGAGGGGAATCTCAATTCAGCCTCGCTGGCCACAGCATGCTGGAGGAGGCTGTCCTTCCTTCTCCTTCTCTATTCTCTCTGCCTGGAGGGATTGCTCCCAAAAAGGTCAGCATCTCTGGGGGCACAAAGGGTGAAGGTTCACACTTCCCAAACCTTCCCGTGCCCCTCACTGGCAGAGCTGGTGTGCACAACCTTGCTGTTCAACCTGCTGCTGATAACGACTTGCTGTGCTTTGTGGAGAGCTCTTCAGTGCTCTTTCTGGGGTGCTTGGTATGCAGAATGGCTGAAGGTGCTTAGATGGTGGGATCTGCACCTCTAGGGTCCTCTAGAGACCGTGTTATGTGCCAACAAAGGAGAGCAGGACAAGTGGTGGGTGGGAGGCTCTGATGGAGGGGGTGAGTGTATTGAAGAGCACCATTTTATGCAGGATGCTGAAAAAGAAATGTTGGTTTGGGTGGGAAGAAATGCCAGTGTCAGAGAAGCACCAGAGGAAGCTAAATGGGTTGTGTCTGAGACTGCCTAAGACCTGAGCCCTAAGGTGCTGAATGTGCCTATACAAACGTATCTCGAGGGATGCAGCAAGTGCTGTCTCCCTGTTGTAAAGAACCACACTGTGGCTGAGGTTTACCTGCAGTGCTTCTGTCAGTCCATGCTGAGGATGCTCTTAGTCTTTCTTCCTCCCTGTGTTGCTTTGGAACGGTGATGATCACATCTCTAAACTTTTCAGCCATGAAAAACTCTTAAATGACAGCTGAGAAGACTGGACTCACCTGACCTGTGGAGCTTGGGCTTTAGGTAAAACTTAAAGAGATCCTAGCAAAGCTCAATGGCATTGATTTCACTCCAGCTGTAATGAGCCTTAGCAGCTCTGTCAGTTGCATATCTTTGATCTCCATTTTACTACTAATTTCCTGAGCTCTCCAGAAAGCTTTGACTTTTGGTTCCCTGTCAGTTGATTCCTCTGATTTGTAGGTATTCCCCAGAGAAGTGTGCTGGTTTCTGAATGGTGGGTCTGTATCTCTCCTGCCCCTCGAGGAGGGTTCTGTTGTCAGACTCCAGTCCAGTTCTTACTTTGCAGACCTGGATGTTTTCACGTTGACGCTGTTGATGGGTAAAGGTCCCAGGGACGAAGTCACCTCAACAGCTTGGCCACTTGAGGCTCTGAATCCCCTTCAGGCAATGTTGAAGGGTGAACGTGCAAAGGAGGACTTGTGCAAGGTGCATAATTAAAATTCCTTAACCCTGGGTGTGCACCATGGGCAAAATTAGAGCATGCGACTCTAGCAAACCCCGTGTGCACTTAAGGGTGGTGGTGCTCACGTTTAATTGCCTGGCAGCAGTGAGCAGTGGATCGCCTGGGACTTGAACCTTCACGTGGCAAGCAGCCTTCATTCTGGTGTCCCCATCCCACCAGCCAGATCTTTGGTGGACAATAGGTCAGGCATGTTTTATCGCATGTGTCTGCCATGTACTTGGTGGGAGCCCCCTGCAAAGGAAAGCCTCAGCCCAATCAGTCCTTCCTTGTTGGAACCGGCTCCGTCGGGGCTGTCACTTACCAATCCGATCGTGGAAGAAAATATTCCTTCTGACAACTCGAATTCATTAATTGTGGTTGATGATGTCATGTGCAATTGCACCAGCGAGCAGTGAAGGGGATGTTAACAGGGAGCGTGGCAAGGGCTTCTCCACTGTCATGCACTTCATGTCTTTCAACAGAGCCAGTGATGACACTGCATTAGCAGCGAATCGCATTCCTG
>NW_009952368.1:946121-950392 GCF_000747805.2 Chaetura pelagica
CCACATTCCTGACCCAGTATGAGCAAGAACTCCCTCCCCTGCCGATACAATAAATGCTCTTCAACCCTCTGGAAACAGGACTGCAATTTTTATGAAGTCTGCCTATGTTTATTTCCTTAGAAAACAAAAACAAGATATTGAAAGCAAACAGCTTTCAAAAATTGAGTGGTGCAATAGTAAACTTGTAATTTGGGAATGGTTGTTATATTTACCATTGCAAAGATCAATCTATAGCTTTTGTGAGCTGGTTATTTTGCCCAGTCTGGAGAGCTTATTTTAATCACTGGAAGCTAATCTCATTTCCAAGCCTGAAAATGGTCCCAAACATTGAAATTATATGTTAATATACAGAGATTGACAAAAGGAAGCTGGTTGTATCGACTTAGAATTAATGAAGCAATTCAGGGATGAACAATAATGCTGGCAGGAGGTGTTAAGGAGAATTGTTGCAGTTGTTAAATTTTGGCACTGAGAGGTCTCCTTGCTCTGAGGAGACAGATCCCAGGAAAATGAAAATTACCTAGGAACTTCAGACTTATTTTACAGCCTGAGTCATTACACAAACAGTAGAGAAGAAAACAGGAAAATGCTGTTGGAGGGACTCCTGTTTATCTACCAGTGCTTTACAGCAGCAATGAGTGAAGAATCCTGTCTGCATTTATGTGAAATACTAGAAATGACATGTTCCTTGTTTAGGTTGGGCTGTACCCTGCTGCAGGCTGGGATGATCAGCTAAACCTCACTCCGTGTTACAGCAGAGACAACTCTTTGGCAGAACAGTGCTGGCTGTTGTTCTTCATTTGCAGCTATGGATTTTTACATCCTGAGATAAGGTGCTTGCAAAGCAAAGGGGTCTGTTTATCAGCTGACTGCAGGTCAGGTCTGTGACCACCACAGACAGCAGCAAGACCCTGCACAATTTCGCAGGGTCGCTGAAAACTTTGCTTTTGCTGTGCATTTTCCCCTTTTGTTGGACTCTTGTTAACTGAAGTTAGTTTTGGGCTTCTTGCATGCAGTGTGTGGACTGTTTTCTGCTTCTGACTTGGTGCAAAGTGGTGCATGTTTTCTTTTGGCTGCTAACAGCACAAAAGTATTTCTCCTTCCCCAGGATTAGGTTTGTAAGCAGCTCTGTGTGATTGGTGGTCAGAAGCGTGAGGGCTTGGAAGTGCCTGAAGCTTTGATTCTTTGACCAATGATCAAGATCAGCCAAGAGACTCAAAGTGTAAAGCTTCATGTCAGTAGAAAAAGAAAACTTGTTAAGAAATAGTTTATGTTCACTTGAATAAAATTCTCAAGACTGTACAGAAAGATGCCAAGATGTGTTGCTGCTGTTAACATCTCAAGTCTTTGAACTCATACATGCAATACTTGAGAGACCAATTTGAAGAAACTGAATTCAAGGCACAGCAAAAATGCTTTAGAAGCTGCCTACTGACAGTGATAAACATGTGAAACACTGAAGTAGTTGCCCAACAGATTTTGAAGTAGCTGCTAGTGAAACTGTTCCTTCAAGGAAGCCAAAGTTGAAAGTTGAAGCATGTTTACCAATTATTGACTTGTTGATTGATGGCTTTGTGAGATGAATGAGATGTGAAAACATCACCACCAGTTTCCTTACAGAAGAGGGAGATTCTGCACACTGCTGCAGAAGCAGAGCAGGACCATCAGTAGGAGACATGGGCCTTTCTTTTTCTCAGAACTATAGCTGGAAAACACATCTTGTTTGTGAATGTGCATCTTCCAAAGCATCTTGGGAGTGGAGGAATCAATGTCCATGTCCAGGCTTTTTGTTCATCAGACTTCAAGTGGGGTTTGATGTTCCCCAGCATTGATGTGCACTTCAAGGCTTTTCTTGTCTGGTAGCAAACTGCACATGCTACTTCCACACGTGTTCAGGTTTGCAGTGTGCAGTTTCAGCATGCAGAAAGTGTAACAACTTTTCCTTTTTTCCCCCCTTCTTCTTTCCTTTATAGCAGGAAGGCTGGGACTGTTTCTGTATTCTGCTGATAGTCAGCTTTCCCTGGATCACTAAGTGTTAGGCATAGAACTTTTGAGGTAAAATGCAGAGTTCTTTAAAGTTATGGCCTCTTCTGTTTTGGTAGGTGGTTGAGGGTCCCAGAGAAGGGGGGCATCTATTTTGCTTGGATATTAAATGTAGTTGGTTTCTTTTCACCAAAGCAAAGTGAAGTGTCTGTTGATCCATGTTGAGTATACTGCAAACCAAATGTTTATTTTTTAAATCTCAAAGTAACTACAAAGTTTGGACTTATTTCTTTTCCCCTTGCCATAGAAGGTGAAAGTAAAAACGCTGAAAATACTTACATTTCACAACCCGAAGATGTTCTCCCAGTGTGGTGCAGTTTTGCAAATTACTTCAAGTCCCCTCTCTGCCTTTTTTAATTTGCCAACTTCTCTCAAAAACCTGAGCTCTATGAAAATGTCAGTTTGGAGCAGCAGTGCTTTCAATTTCAGGCTGGAGCAAATTCAGAATCTCCATGTGAAAGTCTCTATCAGGGTCCTGATGTCCTCCTTTATCACTGTGCTATGCCTGTGGATCTTGCAAATGTCTCTGCATTCCCTTGATACAAGGTGGTATTACTGCATTTTTAGTAATGGGAAATAATTTGCCTGAGGTCATAGAATGAATCTGTGACTCAGGTAGTACTTCAGTTCAGAGCAGCTGTGGTCAAGCCTTGGCTTTTGACCATGAGACCATCTTTCTGCCCTAAGAAGTAAGCTAATGTGGGTGTAAGGTCTACTGTAAGATGTGATTGTTTTTTTTAAAAACTATTATTATGATTTTGTGTGTGTGTAAGGCTTGAGATGGCATTGAAACCTTCCCCAAGGATTTATTCTCAAGTACTGGTGTGCTTTCTGGGTGCCGCAGGGTCTGTAGCCAGGAGCAGCATCTCTGCTTCTTGAAAAATTGATGCCCTGCACTTTGTTTGCTTTGGTGTCTGAAAACTCAGCAGGCAGGAGATCTGGATGTCACCAAGATGAAATGCCGCATTGAATGCAGATCCGTGCCACTGTAGATGTTCTACAAGGTGCAGATGTACTGCCTGCAAGACGGATGGCTTGCATTGTTTTATTACAATAAAGGGTATTTCTGATCCAAACAGGCTATCCATTCAGAGGGCATGAAGTGCTGATAATTAGTTAAACCTATGTCAGCACACAAGAGCCTGTAAAAATGGAGAAAATGTGCTCTTAAAGACAGTCCCAGTGTTGGGTGCATACACACAGCCCCACAGCTTGCTGTTATTGGGTGCTGCAGTCCAAAAATTGCTCATCTATGTGCCAGGGCAGTGTGGTACCCGTTGGATGGGTCTGTTATAATGGCTTTCTGTTAACTCCAAACCTTTTGCCAAATCAGTGGCAAAGGGCCCAGTTCTTGCTGGCTGCCTGGAGTTTAATCCTGTCCCTATTAGTCCCTCAGGTAGGTTGTGCCATCTCTGAATTCAGCCTCTCTGAGCTGGCAGGGCTGCTGGCCTTGGCTGGCTGCTCTGGGGAGGAGGAGCTTGGGGATGCAGGATGCCTGCTGCAGGAGCAGGACTGGGTGCCTCTGGCAGGGCTGCCCAGTGCCCATGTACCCAGGGAACCCTTGGGGGGTCTTTGCTTAGATACACAAATGGCATTTCCATCTCTAATGGCACTTAATAGGGTGGCTGCAGAAGTGCAGAGCAATGTGATTCATGTTGGGTCCATGGTTGGTGCTCCTTGAGCCAGGTGCTAACAGAGCTGCTTCTGGGGATGGTTGTGCTGCTTGTTATCAGGGCTGGCTGCTCATCTGCAACAGCTCTTGACTGCAAGGCTCCAGTTATGAGGAAGGAGATTGTATCTCATGTCTGCCATCAAATTTGAAATGGTTTTATCTTTTTTATTTCTGTTTTGGGGTGTTGTTTGTTGTTTTTTTTTTTGTACTAAAAGTAACTGCCATTAAGAAAAAGGAAGGAGAGTCTTGGAAAACTCCAGCGCCTGGCAGTGAGGATTAGAAATGGATACAGATGTGCCACAAGAAGTGATAGAATCCAAGGTAAAGACATTGCTAGAAACAGGTTGTTTTTATTTGCGGTGCCTGTTTGAGACTGATGAAAGAGGGATGGAGGAAACACATTGTTTTTCTTCTCTACAGAAGCTTGCATGTTTGACAATAGCAAAATACTGAAATACTTAAACCCAAACCCCCAAGTGTTGCTGTTCTTGGCACATGTCTGTGTGATTTTGGAGCTGCAGGTCTTCTGTACAGCTTGTATTGAATGCAGAAAGAG
>NW_009952368.1:950419-997443 GCF_000747805.2 Chaetura pelagica
ACAGCAATCTCTATTTTGGGGTCAGATTTTGTGCTGACCTCCAAGATCTCCTTTACTGTCCAGTCTGCTTGCTCGTAAATCAGACCTGAGGGATGTGTCTGTTTTGTTCCCCCCCAAGCAGCTCCAGCACAAGATAGTCAGACCCATTCTGAGCCTTTTGTTGTCTTTGTTTTCAAGTATTTAGGCACAATAGGCAAGTGTCTTAGCCAGCCTAAAGGTAAGAGGTAGTAGATAGGGGGTAAACCTTTTGGAATCCTGGGGATAAAATATAGAAGGTTATAAAAATATCTCACTCCCTGGCTAAAGAAGTTCAGCATTTTGCTGCCTCTTCAACAAAAAAAAAAGTCCAACTTGTCACTGATTATTCTTTTTTGGTGTGGGGAAAAAAAAAAAAAAAGCCAATCTCTCTCTTTAGTAGAAAGCCAGCTTTTAAGTCAAAGCCTGGTTTTCAGCAAGAAAATGGTAAGAAATTGATCCCCCCCATCGAAAACCTGCCTCTGCAGCTTTCTGTCACCAGGGCTCCATGCCTGCCAAGCAGCAGTTGCCCTTCTGTGCTCCCTCAGCTGCTCCACAGAGCAGATCTTGTGTGCTCCAGGCTGGCACATCAACAGCCAAGCATAATCCGTGCCTTTCCAGCCAAGGATGAGAAATGCCCCTGGTGTCCAGCTGTAATAACTTTGGGTGTTGCTCATAGTCCTTTTCTGTCAGAGGGGGGAATAAGGTTTGGGCTGGGTAGGGTGAGGAGCTCTACTTATTTCTCAGATAAGAATCCAACCTCCTCTGCCTAATTAGGCTGTCCAGAAGCTGGGATTAAAGACTTTGCGTTATTGGCTGAAGAAAAATAAAGATGGTTTAACATGACTTCATCAAGCAACCTTCAACAGCATCTGTTATACTGCCCCAAATCCTGGGGGTGTTTTGAACTCCTGGCCCTGAAGCATGGCAGTGAGTTAGTACTTAGAGATTTCTCCTGGACATTTATTCTGAGTGCTCAAGTCCAACTTGTCACTGATTATTCTTTTTTGGTGTGGGGAAAAAAAAAAAAAAAGCCAATCTCTCTCTTTAGTAGAAAGCCAGCTTTTAAGTCAAAGCCTGGTTTTCAGCAAGAAAATGGTAAGAAATTGATCACCCCCATCGAAAACCTGCCTCTGCAGCTTTCTGTCACCAGGGCTCCATGCCTGCCAAGCAGCAGTTGCCCTTCTGTGCTCCCTCAGCTGCTCCACAGAGCAGATCTTGTGTGCTCCAGGCTGGCACATCAACAGCCAAGCATAATCCGTGCCTTTCCAGCCAAGGATGAGAAATGCCCCTGGTGTCCAGCTGTAATAACTTTGGGTGTTGCTCATAGTCCTTTTCTGTCAGAGGGGGGAATAAGGTTTGGGCTGGGTAGGGTGAGGAGCTCTACTTATTTCTCAGATAAGAATCCAACCTCCTCTGCCTAATTAGGCTGTCCAGAAGCTGGGATTAAAGACTTTGCGTTATTGGCTGAAGAAAAATAAAGATGGTTTAACATGACTTCATCAAGCAACCTTCAACAGCATCTGTTATACTGCCCCAAATCCTGGGGGTGTTTTGAACTCCTGGCCCTGAAGCATGGCAGTGAGTTAGTACTTAGAGATTTCTCCTGGACATTTATTCTGAGTGCTCAAGTTGATGGTCATGAACGTGACTGCTGGGGATGATTTTTCTGTGTCTGGCTTAATCGGTTTGATAGACTGTCCATCATTTATTTTTATGTATTTGTATTTAGGAGAGGGGAAATTTGTTCTGTGGACTGTTTGGACAGCTGCATGCGGTGGCAGAAAAGTGTCTGGCGTGAACCTTGCAGGCTTTCAACAGCCTAAAATAAACCAAAGGGTGTTTAGTACACAGCGTGGGTATGAAGCAAAGCAAGAAGGGTGAGGTTTTCTGTCCCAGTACAGGCATTTCTGTAGGTTCAGTAATTTTGTCTATGGTTAGTGGTGTTTCTGAAGAATGCAGTCTGCAGACAAAGACCTAGTGACTTTTTCTCCAAGAGCTGAGGCTTAGAAATGCTCTTCTGACTTTAGGCTTAGATGAAGTTATACCATCTCAAGTGAAACCAAGCCTTCTGCTGCAGGCAGCCAACCCTCAACTGCAAAATGCCTGAAGCCATGTGGTGGCATCCTGGAGTGGGCACCTGGTAGATTTATTCTTCCATTTTCAAATGGCTGCTATTCACATAAAGGCTTTTATTGTGAATGCCAAAAGGTTGGGTTTTTTATATATTGGATTTTTAGAACACAATATTCATAAATGGTTAAGTTAGAGTGAGGTGAACTGGTAGTTTTCTTTCTTGCAGTGCTTTGCAGGCTACAGTCAGGGCAAGAGGAGAAAAGCCTCTTCTGTAGCATAGAAATAACAAATAGGAAATAAGTGTCTAGAGATGTTCAGCACATTATTGTGCTCCTTAAAATACATATGCCTTGAAGTCTGCCAGGCGTTTTGTTCTACAAAGCATATGGTTTAACAGATAAAATGATTTCTGACCTGGAGACCTGAACTGACAACTTTGGAGACAAACAAAAACCAGGATGGCTCCATCTGTCAGGCTTGTTTCATCTCCATGCTGCTTACTGACATTTATGTGTTTGCATCAGTGCCCCTTTCTCTTCCTTCCCCAGAAGCCAGTCAGCATCCAGCCTCATGTGTCTTGGCTTGGTGCATGTGTTCAACCCCAGGCTTCTGGCCACAACCTCTGCTTTGAAGGGCTTTGCCATCTCTGTGGCTTGCTGATTTAGCAGTTGCTTGCTGAGGGAGTGGGTTGCTTGCTGGAATCAGTCTGAAGCTTGGAGCAGGATCTCTTCTCGACCTTTCTGGGGGTCCAGAGTTTGCCACAAGGCTTCACAAGTGAAATTAACTCCATCTCCATCTTAATACCAAAGAGTAGTTCATAGATGTATTCTAGGGGCATGTTCGTCTGGATTACAAAGCTTTGGGTGCTAGCCCTCGTGCTCTGCTTCTATTTCAGTTTGTCTTGCTTGTGTTTCTAAATCCAGGAGCTTTCTGGTAGTGTTTGATAGGACTATCTTGTCATAAACTCATTGCCTGTGTATCCAAGCAATTTCCTGTAATGCCTCCTCATGCAAGTGTCAAGTATCCCTTGCAGAGGTGCTTCCTGGACTAATTGAATGATGGTCTAGAAAGCCCACCTAGCCTCTTCTTGCACACAGTAGTTGCCCATCAACCTCTGCTTTGTCACAACTTTCAGGCCTTGATTGCAGCTGGGATTGGTAGCACCCAAAATTGCTTATCTGCTCCCATTCCCTTGGGAAATGCTCCCTGGGACCACACTTGATGCATCCACAACACCTTGGGTAGTAATAGTGGCTTTTCCTCTGGAAAAGGAGCCTGGAAGACAAGCCAATGAGATTGGATATGTCCCATATACACATGCACACACTGTCTGGGTGGTGAGCAAGGGGTGGGTGCTGCCAGCTCTGTGAGGCCTTGGGTAATTAACTTTTCTCATGTTGCCCCCTGGAATAAACTTCCATTTCTCACTTCTTGTCTCATTCTCTTACTATCCCCAACCTCCCTACTGAATGTGGACATTCAGTAGTAGAACAGATGATGGTTTAGGAGAGGGGGATTATTCCTGTTCTTACCAGCAGATATATAACCATGGAGTTATTTAAAGCTGAAACTAAAAAGCCAGTAGCAGCTGAGAAGAGAAGCTCTGCTAAGAAGTTCTAAGCAAACATTATTAGAGATGACCTCTTGTTTATGAAAGACTTTGCAAGCAAAAGTCTTTTACCCTCTTCTTGCCTCAGCAAAAGACCTATTTTCCCAATCATGATATTCCCGCCAGCAATCAGTCTGATTGGAGTAGAGGATGCTGCAGTAAATACATGAAAGCTCAATTTAACCAACAGCAGAGAAGCAAATAATAGTAAGTTGAGGCCTTTGGCCATAAAAATGCAGATGTTTACCTTGAATGTTGACTTAAACCATTTCAATTTTGTGCCAAATGAGCCTTGAAATATATTGCCCAATGTACGATGTCCAACAAATAAAAATTGCCTTAAAAATTGCACCTTCCTGCTGCAGAAGTTAAACATCTCTTTCTTTGTTGGAGCTCTCTGGAAGCAATGCAATAACTGATGAGCTTTGTTTGTTTATTTGGGGATCTTGGAGCAAACTGTGAATATTCACTGATGCTGTGGAAGCTTTCTGCCATCACCTGGACTGTATGGCAAAGTAAAGCTTTGGCGTCTCTCTTCCCCAAAACATCCCAACCTGCAGTTTTAGGTTGAAGGAGCAGGATATGACAAAGGAGGATTGCAAACAGATAATGCAAAGCCACCTGAATCTTAATCTCTTCACTTTACTGAGCTTCCTGATTCATTAGCAGGCCTGATTATCCAGTTCCTCGGCTTTAATCTCTAATTAAACACCACCACAGACAGCATGTTTGTGCCAAGCTGAACATAAGTGGCCTCTTCTTAATAAATGTGTAACTATGATCTCCATACAGTTAACTAGAAAAATGTGAGAGCCTGAAGTTCTCAGGGAGTGGTAATTGCCAGAGACTTGCTTATTTCCCCCCCCCCTTTAAATGCACAGTAGATGACCATTAGCTTTCAGTAGCTTTTAAATGGTAATTCCTTCAATCAAAATAATGGAAAAAAAAAAAAAAGGAAAAAAAAAAAAAAAGAGGAGAGGCTTCTGTGTGTGACCATCAGGCAGCAAGGTGGTAATTAATCTGTCTGGAGAAGAGCCTGGGAGCTGGAGGTGCAATCTTTTGTTTTCAGCTCTCAGTGTTTCCTCTGCAGGAGCGATGGATGCTCCAGCGGGTGTGAATTCCTGACAGCACAGAAGTGTTTTGTTGTCTGGAGAGGGGGTAAAGGATGTTCAGTCCTGTCTGAATGTCTGTTCTGCTGTGGTCTGGTGGTATGTGGGGAAAGAAATGAGGGGATGTGTTTAGAGTGGAGCAACTATTGCATGTCATGTTATTTTATTGGTTACCAGCAAACAGCTCTCAAATGGGTTAGACAGGATCACACCATCTCTGGAAGGGCAGTAACATCTAAATTGTTCAAAGTTGATTGCAATAACGCAGCTGATTACACCTCTCCCCTACACATGTACAGACATTTTCTTTCACCTTTCCTAGCACGCTGCCTAAAATAAGAACGACAACTTCTTTACAGAAAAAAACACAAAGGGATGAAGCTTAACAGCTGCTGTGTTGATGCTTAGGCATGACTCAGGACTGAACCAGTGCTATGTTTTTGTAAACAAAGTCTGGGACTGGCTAGAAAGCTTTTAGCCAAGACTCCCAAGCCCATGGCTTTGAGGGGCTGAGGGATGTGGATCCATCTGCAGGTCAAGGTGGAATCCACGTGAAGTAGCATGTGCTAGAAATCTCTATTGTGTGTGCAGCTGTCCACAGCTCCCTGTCCACGTGGACTATTTCTTCATGCTTTTTAGCTCTTGCTTATGAAATACCTGCTGCCTTTCCCTTTTGATAATCTGCCAGGTTGGACAGGAGACAGGATCAGACCCCCTGAATGCCTAAGGGCAAGGGGCTGAGGTCTGGGTGGAGAAAGCAGGATTGCAACTGCAGACCAAACGGGAATTTTTTCTATCTTTACTGTGAACCTGTTCCTTTCAAGCTATAAGGAACTCTTCTTCCTCTGTGCCCTGGAGCAGTGGTTCAGCTGCAGAGACTGCAACAGATGGAGAGGCTGCCCCCAGTGCTGGAGGCATTGCTATAAATTCTCCATGCCCTCTGAGGTTGATGCCATGCTCTGGACATCTCCTGCTGCTGCTCCATGGTGGGGGGACGGGTCTGGACATCTCCTTTTGCTGCCCCTACAGCGAAGTGTTGGCTTGCTCTTTGGGGTTTGGATAAGGAAAGGTGCTGCTCTGATTTTTGTTGCCTAGTTCCCAGGTATACTCTAGAAGTGCCAATACCTGCAGCTGAAGGGGCCACTTGAGCCCCAAGGTTTGATGAGTGGGTAGGATGGGAGATCTCCTGCCCATTTCAACACACTAATGGTGCCTCTCGGGCCTCGGGTTTCATAAGAGGGGACCTTTTTTTTTTTTTAAGTAGACACGTGAGCAATCTCAAAGCTTCCTCCAGCACCACCTTTTTATTTTCCCTGACCTGACACACTTTTGTCAGCTTTCCTCCTGCTCAAAAAAAGGGAAGAAGAATTTGAAAAGAATATTAAATTCAGGAAGCGTGTGCAGAAGGGGTGGGAGCAAGTTTTCCTATCGCACATCAGAGCCACGTGTCCCACATTCCCCTCCTCGAGGCAGATCCTTTGCCTTGATTTTTCTTCTTTACCTTTTTCTTTTCTTCTGTCATGAGTCCTGGAATAATTAGTTACTGGCAACTGTGTGCATGTGGTTTTAAAGGCATCTTTTATATCAGCAGCATGGGTTCCCTTTGCCACAGCTCTCTGCGGTGGCTCATCCCCTTGAAGATACACAATCAATACTTCTCCTGAACCCACTGATATACTTGGCCATCACTTAAATATCATTACAGGAAAGATTTCAACGAGATCACTGCACATTATACTTTAAAGTTTGACTTTAAAAGAATGCCTGGGCTTTGCTAAAAGGCGTTAGTAATGGGATTCTCTATCTTTGAGCTTAATTTATTCTGAAGAGAAAAAGGCCATTATCTTAAATCTTTTTTTTCCCCTTCTCCTCTTACAAAAAGAAAAAAGGCAAAAACAGGTCTCTGAAGTCCAATACTTAGGGAAAAATAATTGTTTAATTGCTTACTCTTTTAACCCTTTGGAGGAAGGCCAGGTTAGGGAGAAGTGGGAGCCAACTTGCATTTTGGTGTCACCTCTGTTTTTGCTCCACAAACTGTGGCAGGGTTGGTTTGTTTTCCAACCTCTCCTTCTCCCAACCTGCTTTGCTCCAGGATTAGCAAATTGTGGGCTCATCTTTGGCAGCAAAATTAAAGATGTTTATGTTACACAGTGTAGTAGCTTAGCTGTGGGTGTACCCTGAGTACGCCAGAAGGATGGATGGCAGAATCCTGGGTTTTGTCAGTGTTACCCACTAACTACAGGATGGTAACCTCCATCTGAAAGGTTTCCTTGTGACAGACACATCCTCTTTTACAGAGTTCGTCTTGGCTATACCAAAAATCAGTCTGGAGGCAAGTACTTACTTGTGGGTGTGTTTTATGTGCAGAGAATGTTGGGTTCTGGAGGGTGTGATTTCCATCAATGCCACCAGAGCAGAGAACCTCTGAACCTCCTGTTATTAACCCTCAGCCAACGTCAATTTTTTTGTTTGTTGTCCAAAGTGTTCATTGTGCTTGTTCTTCAAAATGCAACAAAAAGCCTTGCCTTGGGCTTAATTCCATCTGAGTTTAAATTTTGCCTTGGGTTAAAGCTTGTGGAACTCCTTGGATTAGGCCAGAAACAGACCCTAGTTCAGCTTTCAGCAGCATTATTCTTTTTCTTGCAAGACTGAGGAGCAAAACCCAGGAAGGCTTTTCCAATTCAGAGCAAAATGTAGTTCCCCAGAGCATGGGGATGGGAGCCTTTGCTCACATTAGTGTGCTTAACTGCAAAATCTGTGGGGCACTGGAGCAGAGAAGAGCAGAGACTTTGCCCCAGGGCTGTGGGAAGTGCATTAGCTCCAGATGTCCTGTATCTTGGGACTTGCAACTTTCCCATTTCACTTGAATTGGTTCCTGCTCTCTGGAGCCCTGGAGGCAGGACTCTCTCCCTTAGAGCTATAGCTGTGGGTGCCAGAGTTATCATACCAGCTGATTATCAGTTATACATTAGAGACTTGGTAATGATGAGAATTAAATGAGCTTTTGCTGGAGTGCTGTGCTTCTGTTCACCTTCAAACAGAAACTGTTTCGAAGAGCAGCAACATCTGCACATATAATCTGTCTTCTGGAAAGTGCATTGATCTCCTGTTTACTTCTGGGAGTGCTCTCCTGTAGTCTCTGGAACAATGAGCTCTGCATGCAAGAATGCACAATCAGTGGTTTTCCAAAGAACTGTTGCCTGGAATATCACCTTCTAGGTCCTAGTGATGGGGGAATGGAGGCAGCAGGGTACAGTGCCCAGGGCTCAGCCTCCTTCTAGGCTGTCAAGGCTTTGCTGTGTAGCAGTGTGGAACATCTGTCTAGATACATCTGGGTGCTCCAGCTGTTCCTTCACACAGCTGTAGGAAGCTGCTAGCTTTTGCCAAAGTTGCAAAACAGTGTTTCTCCTAAAGCGCTGCGTGGTGAACTCAAGACACTGCCTCTTAGGATAGATGCTCTGGGCACCTTTTGTCCTGATGTTCATCTATTATTCCTTCTTTCTCCAACACTTGGGTTAAGTCAACCAAGCTATCTCTGGCATTTGGCTTGTCCTAGGCCTGGGTGTTTTTAAACGAGGCCATAACCCAAGAGTGTGTTGACTCATTCAATGTTTCTAGTGCTTTGGATGTGTTTTCATGCTTTTGATGCTAAGCATGACTTATGCTACAGCTGACCAATGACGCTTGCTTGACCTTTAATATGTGCAACTTATACAGATGGATGTGGAGCCCTCATGAAAATCCAGTCCAGTAGTTAAAGCAGCATTGGGTACTTTTTGTCTACTGCTTGAATCCCTTTGACTCCATTTCTCCCTACAGTAAAGCTGTATCACTGATGCTTACCTATATCAATGCAGTCCTGAAGGTTAATTTATTTTTTCCAAAGCACTTAGCAAACATTAAGTGTTACATAAATCTCAAGTATTCTTATCCACCAGATGCATTGATTTGCAGAATGTGGTCAAATTGTCTGGATTTTTTTTTGCCTTTAAAAATTTCAGTCCATTAGAAAGAGAGGAAAAATAAAGACCCACCAACCCTGTAGCTCTTATGCAAGACCAAATAGATACATAAACAAAAAGCACAAAATATCTAATCAATGATAAGGCAAATGGGGCCAATTGCCTTTCCAGCCTCCAGTTATGTTTTGTGAGGACTGCACTGGACAGTCAGGGCTCACTAGGAGTGATGCTGCTCTGCACACGTGCAGTGCCAAGCCTGCAGTGCCAGTGCTGGGTGGCAGCTGCACTAT
Organism: Chaetura pelagica; assembly: GCF_000747805.2. NCBI lineage: Eukaryota > Metazoa > Chordata > Aves > Apodiformes > Apodidae > Chaetura > Chaetura pelagica. Next base: position 959,481 of record NW_009952368.1, read on the forward strand.
GATGTTTCCCCTCCTTTTTCCCTATTTCCATGTGCCATGTGCTGCTCTGTGCCACGGCCTTGGTTAGCGAAAGGGGCAGCTCGTGCGTCATTGAGAAAGTAAAATTCTTGCAGGAGAAGGCTGTGTTATTTGCACCCTGTGCCACTGTTATCTCTCTCAGGACAGGGGAATCCAAACCAGCATTTTGGGGGGTACTAAAGGCAGCCACAGGGAATAAATCATCAGGGAGCAGCAGTGAAGAGCAGGTTTGCTCCTACAGCTCCTCGATGATGCTGTAATTTACTCTGTCAGGAACAGCAGGACTGGAGAGATAACTGGCTGCTTTCTGCTAGAGTGGGGAACTGACGGACATGGTGGGGTTTGATTTTTTTGGCAGAGTGGCAACGTAATAGCAAGTGTTGTGTTTTTCTCCATTTTTACTTGGAAAGCTAAGATGGAGTAAGCTGAGACTATCTGTTTTTTAGCCTCTTCAGAGCATGAAAAGTGTCCCCTCCCCAGCTCCAAATCAATCATAACTCTCTTAGACTCACTGATTTCCAGACAGCGTGAAACCACCTGCTCCCTACATCCCCAGGTTATTTTCTTTTCATGAGAAACTCTGAATTCAGCATTAGTGTGAGGTAGCAAGTGGCAGGATGGTTGTAACCAGGGGCTAAGCTGAGTGAATTTCACCTACCTTGACCTGTTCCTGTCGCTTGCACAGCCCAGCTCTGGTGTTCCCAACTCCCTAGTGTTCACATCTGGGCTGAGACCAAGCTTGCTTTAATGCAAGCTTGGAAAATCATAAGCTTTAAGTCAGTGAGACAGGAGTTGCTGAAACTGGGGGAGCCAGCTCTTGCTGGTGGTCTCTAATCTGGTATTGATAGTTCCAGTGTTGTGTCTTCCTTCCTTGGGGTCAAGTCATCGCAGTTCCTGCTTAATCCCCTTAGCCTGCTTATTTTCACTGGAGGAAAGGGGATATGTGGTGGTTGGCACCAGGTTCTTAGGCTTCTCTGTCCAGGCTTCTCTCATGTGTGATAAGCACTTGAATTATGTCATGGTGCACCCATTTCTGAGCCATGGAAAAGTGAAGAAGCTCTTGCTTTTTGCAAGCCAAAAAGCAAGGGGATTTTTAATTTTCTTTGTTACTGGATGGGGTTCATGTTTGTTGAAGTGCTTTGACCTTAAGGCAGATGGACCCGACAGAAGCGTGAAGTGCTGCTGCTCCCCTTCCAACGGCACGACGTGAAAGCTGAAGATGCACTTGTACCAATCTCCCCCCAAATCTGAAGTGTCTGGCAGGTTTCAAAGCTGATCCACTCAGTGCCTGGGCTCTTCAGAAGAGTGGTCTTTCCAAGGCAGTAGATTACAGCAGTAAGTGTGTGCTGCTGAATGAGATCTCTCTGCTGCAGTACACGCTTTCATTGTCCCAACCACATTTTGGTATTTGCCATAAGCCACGCGCTCTTATGAAAAACCATTTGCAAGATAAGTAAAGGAAAATGTAATCCCCGAGTGGAATGAAGGGTGCTTTGAAATGAATGGGGGATAATCCTTTTGTTGTCTGTTACAAATGCACTTTATTTCTGCATTATCTGAGCATGAGAATAGGCTGCTCGCTCAGCCAACAAATCCACTGCAGCACCCTCGCCCCGCTGCAGCAGCCCCAGGTGTCGGGCAGCAGCGCAGCCTCTGAACCTTCCTGAGGTTGGAGGCTTGCAAAAAGGTTCTTTTGAATTTCAAAATCCTGATGGTGTGATTATTTTGGCACTTGAAACATGCAGAGCCTCAGCTTAAATAACGCTAAAAGACATAGCTTGAGATTCACCAAGCAGGCTGAGGGATTTAGCTGTCTACCTGCCCTTGATTTTCTATCAAGATGGGTAGGGAAATCTGTCTAAATTGGTTTTAAAATCACAAAGCCCAATCTCTGCCCTAGGGAGCTGCTTGTTTGGGTAGAAGAATTTCTTCCCTCTGCTTTCAGTGTGCTTTCCTTTCCCTTGCTGGCAAACTTCTAGCAAGTTCAGGCCCACTGACTTATGCAAGGAGATACTTCCAGCTTTTGCAGAGCATGGCCGTTCTGACCCGTGTGGCCAGCAGCCAGGCGTGATCCATCTGGCCACACCGGCAGAAAATAAAGCTCAGAGCTTGAAGACTAAATGCTGCATGGTCTTGAACAGCAGCTATTTTCAGCTAACATTAAAGTCCTTCAGTTACTGCAGGCATTGATTCTTGGGGCCTGTACAGTGAGTCACAGCATGGCTTCTCCTTGTGTTTTTTAGTGAGTAGCCTAAGTTCAGTAGATATGTCGCCAGATATATTTGTTCTCTCATTTTACTGCCTGCCATCCTCAGCCTCCAGCCAGCAATTTGAAACTTACATATGCTCTCCCTCCTTCTTGGTTTGATGCATGTTTTCCCATGGTTTCCATAGGGAGTTGAAGACAGGATGCAAATTTTTGTTGTTTGTTTTTTCTTCAGAAAAGTCCTTGGAAGTGAGGTCTGTCCTGGGTCAAATGGTGTTGCACAGTTTGGAACCTGGACATTGTTTTTGCCTGGGTAAATTCCAAGCAGTGATGCTTAATGCTCCAAAGCAGGAGATATGATGGCATCCTATGAGAGCCCAGTTATGCAGGGACCTTCATGGTTTTCCTTAATCAGCAGGTCCAAGTCTGGAGCTTCCAGTAGTCTCTCAGCCTTTAATATGGATGGTGTCAGTCTTGGAATAATCCAGTTGCTTTTAGTAAAACAATTATAACTAGGAGAATTTGTCTTTGCAGGCATGGTAATTAGGAGAGAATAGGAAATTATTTTAAAAGCTAATTATAAAGCCCATGAATTTTGTTTTCAAATTTGATTCAGCTCAGGTGGTGGTAGCAGGTGGGGAAACTGAGGGAAACAAAACATCCGTTCCTGACATGGCGCAATACTGGGCTGTCTTCTAAGGAGATTATGCCATATATGATGGAAAAGACACAGGAACAGCACTAAGCTGACTGTAAGCCTGTTGTCTTCCAGCTTTTTCCATTATGAAACACAAAGGAAATGCAAGTTTTCTGCCTCCTGGAGTCTTCATGCCATTCTAATCTAAAGCTAATCCCTTCAAACAAGCATGCTGTCTGCCCTTGGAGCAGGTTTGTCATGGGGTCTTGCTTTCTTGGGAGCTATGGAGCACTGCAATTAATCCAAGTGTTTAGGTGGCTTCTTCTAGACTGCACTGTGCTCAGCAGCAATTTAAACCAAGTGTCCACTGGTAAATGGTAAAAACTATCCAGGGAAAACATGTGATGTTCCCATGCATAGCAAATGCATTCATTAGCATCAAAGCTATTACACAGAATACCAAAATGACCTTGCAGTCATTAGAAGCGAGGTATGTTATGACTTTAAGTTTAGAGGGACTTGCATTACAATGTAAAATCTAATTAGTGTTGCCTCTACTAATTGCTACGTATTGCTGAGGTATATAAAAATAAATGCATGATGGATACCAGGTACCCTGAATGCTAAGGCTAGCCCTTTTTTAAACAGAAATTTCCTGCGATAATGAGTAGCAGTAATTTAGTTACCTTCCTTGGCACCTTGTTAATGCACCTCTTGTTTTCTTTCTGGGGATAAAGGTTTCTGAACGTGGGTTGTGACTGTGGCATTCATCAGTGCCATTCGTAAGGCTGAATCAGGCTGGGGTAGAAATAGCAGAGAGAACGAGTGGGGAATTATTAGCAGTAATTGGTGGTGGGTTGGTGAAAAAACTTGTCCAAATGCCTGGCATGAGGCTTAGCTGTGGATTTGGGCTTAGAGCCTTCACCTGTGCCACTGACATTGAGTACAGGGCAATGCTAGGGTTTCTATCCCCCTGTGTCTGTGTGTCGTCCCCTCAAAGTTTAAGCATTTGTTGTTGGGGCTGAAGATGTTGGGATGAAGTCTCTGTGAATAAGCTAAGAGATGGCCACGTTTTCATGCATACAAACAATCCAATACTGTTTTAATAAAAAGGACAATTTGTGTTCAACCCACCTTGCTGGTGAGCAGTGCATGTGAAGTACAGCAAGCCTGGGGTTAAGTGAGCAGACCAGAAGCTGTTCTCCTATAACTACAAGTGAAGGGGGTGGATGGACATCTGAAGGTTTTTAAGGCCAGGCTGGACAAGGTTTTGTGCAATCTGATCTAGTGGTGGGTTCCCTGCTCATGGCAGGGGGGTTGGAACTTGATGATCTTTAAGGTCTCTTCCAACCTTCATGATTCTATGATTCTATGATTCTGAGGGAAGCAAATGTGAATATTAGAAATAAAAGAGCAACCAAGAACAACTGTAGATGCAGAAGCTCACTATCAGAAATGGCTACACATACCTGAATGGCTGAGTTTTGAACAGTTGTGCTTCTCAGCTTCACAACACTTTTTTTTCCCCAGATGCCTTGGTGGGTTTTTGAGGCTTTTTTGGTGGTGTTTTGTTGCTTGATTTTTTGCTTTTTGTTTGGTTTTTTTCAGTAACCAGAAAAAATGAAAAAGAAACAATTGAGCTACTGATAATTAAAATGAAATCTTTGTTCCATGTGGTCTCTAGTCCTAGGAAGTCATCTTCAGAGCCAGACAGTGATATTTTGATATTCTAGACTTACTTTTTTGATATCTGGAGGGAAGTTACAAAGCAGGAAGGACGGCAGGCCTGGCAGTTTTATAATCACTCTTTCTAATGTGCAGTATCATGGGACGCCTCTTAGATGTCTCCACGGTGGCTTCTGTGCGCTTCAAACACATGTGCTGTTAAATGCAGAAACCAGCTACTGAATTAATGAATGCAGCTTCAAAGGACCCTCCCCCCTTTCCCAAGCTGGAGATCTGAAGGCAATCTCGAAGTGGGTGACATGCCTTTGAAAATTATGCAGTGCAAACAATAAACCTCATTAAATAAAGTCAGCAAAAGCAGCACAGAAATCCAACGTGGAAGAACGGACACAGGGAGACCAACGTGGATCTTCCTAACCAGGTCCAAGGCAAGCAGTAGCAAAAAATGTGTGCAAGGGGAGCTGGGAGCAGAGAGCATCTGAGTGCCCATTGCTATCATCAGGTTGCAGCAGTTTCTCTGAGGAGCTTTTGGATGCAAACGTCAAGCAGAAGGAGCCTGGGTAGGATACGAGCGAGTCTTACATTGTGAGCTGACTCCAGTTGTGTGTGAGCAGTTCTGCCAGTGGAGGGGGTTGGATGGGTTTCTTGTCTCCTGACTACTGAGAAGAGTTGGGCAATGCTCACCTCCTCCTTCAGGTTGGTGGTGATGTGGGGAGAGTTTTTCTAATGAGGATGACATTGATGCACTGACAGGCTGCAGTCTCATTTATACCTGAATGTCTGTTCAAATCCGGTCCACCTGTAAGGTGAAGAGCATTTGTCTCCATCACCACCATCTCCAAAGAGGACCAATCCTACTGTTGGGAATGTGGCCAGCTTGGCTGCTCTGATGCTTTGCTGGTTCTGGAATGAGAACTAATGAGTTCTTCTATCTGATACGTGTTTGAGATTTGCCATTTGGTTTCATTTTAAGCTAATTTTATTCTCCATGTCACTGGCAATTTATGCAGCAAATGCAATTATTGGAGATGAATGTCTGCCACAGCTGAAGGCTAGAAGTGCCACTTCCTTGGATGCATGAGGAGCAGAGAGCTGGGGAATTGCGGCGGGGGGGAGGGAAAAAGAATATTGGAAAAATAATCTTTTCTCACAGTACTCTCAGAGCTGATAGGCACACCTTCATAAAAAAGTAATTTAATTTTCCCAGTGCAACACAAAAAGGAGATCTAATTATCCACTTCTAAATTGCTTTCTTAATTTTTCAAAACATGGCTTTTTGTTTATGCCTTTCCCTGAGCCTTGCTTAGAGGCTGCCATGGAGCTCACCTCCATATGGTGGTCAGTGATAAAGCCACCTGGAAACCCACTTGCTGGTGATAGCAGGTGTTAGAGCTCCTAATGCACCACGTGAGCTTTTTATCCATGCTTCTCCACAGCAGGTGGGCACGACCACCCTGGTAATTTGGGAAGCATGTCTGGGGTTGTGCATCAAACTCGCATTGACTGTTTCCTTGAGATTTGAGGGAGCTTTTGTTGCTTTCAGCACTTACGGGTCTCTGTTTGTACATCCTCTTGGTCCATTGTGCATCAGTATCAAACACCGTAATCCTCCGTAATGAAATTTCTGGTGTCCTACAGATTCCCACAGGTGCTGCCTTTTAGACTATTTATTTACCTTGTACCTGGACAGTGCTTTCCACCAAGTCCCCAAAGACCTGTGTTTCTGTAGGAAGCTCTTGTAAAAATCATCAGGCAGTGTTAGAGCAAAGAGAAGTATTTGAAAGAAAAAAACAACCTTGGTTGTTCTCACACTGCAGAGCTTCCCTCTCCACGCTTCATCTGTTCTTCACATGGATTTCCCTAAAGTTCAGCGAACAGCCTTGCCTTCTAAATTGAGAGTGATGTACACACATCCCTCTAATATTTATAAGATAAATGCTAAGCTGTACTTTAGTGATTAGCATGAGTTTCTGAAAAACAGATTTTAGATGTTAGAGATGACATGACACCTTCAATTATTTACCAGTAGCTGTTTTCAAACTGCCGGCTACAATTAAGGTGCTCAGGTATTCAGAGGCTCACAGAATAGAGGGCTCTGATCCATCTTTTGAACTTCTTTTACATTACTTCCTGCTGTTAAACTCTCACTCTTCATGCTCCCCCATGTTCTTGGGACCAGACAGTAGGTTTTGCTCAGAAAGCCACAGGGGTGTGTTGATTTGATTCCCTGCTTGTCTCATTGGTGCTGGTGAGTTTTAATTTTTTTCTTTTTTAAAACTCAATTATTGCCCCAAATTTTAATGGCAGCAAACCAGAGCTTTTTAGGTTAGCTTGCATCTTACCACGTTGGATGTGGCTGGCCTGCAAGGGTGGATTCACAGGTACAGGATCAGAATTGTTCCCTGCCATCTCCAGCTGGATCTTTGTGGGTCAAGGACTCCGTGAGACCGAGGTGTCAGCTGCCTGTGAAGCTCGCCTGCAGAGCCCTGCCTGTTCAATAATGCTCTAATTAACTACTGCAAACTTCAGAGGACCCAGCTAACTCTAATTGAGAGATCAACAGAGGCGGCAATGAAGTTAGATGTGCATGCTAATTACTGAATTATCTAACACCTGCTTTTGAGAGCAGCACCAAAATATAAATACATTTTGCATTGTAGGGCCCTTGTGATAGGGAATGCGAGATCTTGTGTGAGTGAGAGATGAAGAGCCTTGTCTGACACATCTTAGATCCTCTTTAGTGTCTGCAGCTTCCTAGAGGAGGCTGCAAGACCTCATTTGACAAATCTCTATCCTTTATTTTTAGTCAGGGTATTGAGGCTGTCATGTTGCAGGCTCAACCTGCAAGGAGCCAATTAAGCAGTATTCCAAACATTAAATCAGATGCTCCCAAGGTGGTGGAAGCTGATGATGATGTCGATGTGCTTCGCAAGGCCTCAGTGAGTTCTTTTCAGCACTGCAAGTTTCATGTCAGTGTCCAAATGACACTCAATTTGCTGCCACTTCCCAAAGTGTCTGGGGGAGATGAAGTAAAAAAAATCAGGATTCAATTTTCAGGTTAAATGTCGCAGATATTAGTGCAGTGATCTGCTGAAGGTCTGTTGCCAATCATTTGTGGCGTGGGGAGGAGGAACAAGTGAGGGAAGAAGAAAAAGCTGCCGTTTTATTGGTCTTCTTACTGTGTTCTGCTTTGTTGAAAATACTGATCTAAGGTGCGATTTCCACGTCATCAGCTCGATCAGCCATCACCATCAGCCCTCTGAAGGCAATAATTTTCTGCCAAGCAATTTTGTCACCATGCTGATAGGAAAATGAAACCAACATTTCAGTGCTTTGTTCAACCTGGCATCAGCATGTGGTGCTGTTCACCATCTCCCCAGTAACAACTTTTTTCCCTTCTGCTGAGGGTTAAGCCACTTACAATGAGAACTGTTTGAGCTTTGCGATTTTCTTCCTTTTTGAGTGTTATGGTTGCTCAAGTGTCATAAGACTCGTTGGCTGTTTTGATGGGTTTTAAGTTGTATTGTTTAGGTTGGTTACAGAGCTGGTCTCATACTTCGCTGTTAACAGTAACTGGTCCATCCCTCCTGAAAGGCAGGAGCTCTTGTGAAGCCTCCTGCTCTTGAAACAATGCTTTTAGTCATTGTTGGTGTAATACACAAAGCACAAATCCAAAATTCTTGGATGTATTTAAGCCAAAGCCAGGCAGGTAAGCAGGTTGCCAGGATGTTTGTTTGCAGAGCAAATAACCTCTTCTTTGGAGTTCCATCATAAAGAAGATGGGTTTTGACCTTTTGGAAAGACAGAGACAACTTGCCCATCGCTGCTTTGTCCCAGTGACTTTCTCCTTTTGCTTCTGATCAAACCGCCTGATGTAGATCCACACGCCAGCCAAGGGGGTTGTTAGAAATTCCTTTCTTGCTCCTCTTATCAGAAGCAAACCTGGGATTATTGACTGCTTGTGATGCTAAACTTCCCATACACTGGCCTCAGCCTGCTGCTTACTTTGAAAATCTTTTTGTAACCACAGTTGCCAAGCAACTGTCAGCTGTATTTCTAGGATGCTTACTGCCTTCAAGATGTTGGGACCCAAATGCTGCCGTTATGCTCTCAAAGATTACAGTTTTCCCCAGGCTTTGTGGAGGCCAGGTAGTTTTCCCAATTTTATCCAGGGATCTGCTTGCTTTATTAATGTGCTTTCACAAAGCTCTCTATCCCTTTGCCCCATAGACTGACTTGCTGGTTGGGCTCCAAGGGGGTGCCTGGCTCTCCCCGTAGGTTCCTCCAGCATGTGCTTTGACACCTGGCATGGTATAAAGTGGATGAGCTGGAAATGCAGGTGTTGACCCTTGTAACTAGTAAAAGCATCCTGGTTGTGTTGTATTTTTTAATTCTTCTGTGGGAAAAAAAAAAAAAAAGTATTTTTGGAAGGAGCTTTGGAAAATTAAAAAAAAAAAGGGGGGGTTGTGGGGGGCGACAAAGCTGGGTGTGTTGTGTCCTGTTGGTGCTTGCAGGGCCTCATGGGAGATGGATGGAGATAGGGTTGCCTTTTTTGTGTGCTGTAGGCTCCTCAGCCAGGCTCTGCTGCTGGCACAGCAAAACAGGTGCTCTGGGTTGTTATTGCAGCAGGAGAACCTGGGAGCATCTCTCCTGGTCTTCGCACAATGAGAGGGCCAAGGGGAAATTAGAAGCTCATCAAACTTTGCCTACAGAAGTGCTTATTAACAGACTCCCTCTGTACATGGATATGCATGGTTTATTTCATTTTAGTGCCAGCCTATTCCATTTGGGTTAATAAAAGAAATATCCGTTCTATTAGGTGCATTACAGTGACAAAGCACCAAGGGAGAGGGAAGCTGCCTGCTTGTCAGCCGCCTGACTATCAGGCTGTCAGTTGTGTCATCAAGCCTTCCTGCTTATTTGCAATTTTATTTTCAGATGTGATTGACATCTGGAGGCCCTGACATTCTCGGCACAAACATACAGCCTGTTATTATGCTTGCATTAACATTTTGATAAACACACAGTGCAGCGCTGAAAAAGTAATTACATGTCATCACATCTCTGCCTCATCAAAGAAAACTTTGCTGTGTAATTGCTCCAAGATTTACCCAGGTACAATGTGCTGCTTCCAGGAAAGGCTCCTTTCTACTGAAGAGTTTACATTTACCTTTTAAGATTCACAATATCTTTTCCCTGTGGGGCTTTCTTGGTCTAAAGCAAACTTGGCGTTATAATTTAGCTTTCCATAAATATGTCTGGATATTAGAGTGCAGTACTCTGCATAATAGTTACTTAATGCTTGATGTAAATATGCTGTGTATTATATTATATTGTATGGGCTAAGCTCTCAAGGTAAGTTTTTGACGACTGGGAGAAATAGCACATTGTTACGTTGGTTTCTGCATTAGCAGAAGGGCCCCTTTGCACTTATATTTATATCAGTACTTCTCGCAATGACATCTAATTTTACAATAAAGTGAGCCTGGCTGAAGCGCCTCGCTGCAGATTCTAAAATATTGGCTATTTCCTCGCTTGTAAAGGTCTTTTCTGATGTCTCTGAAAGAGGTATTATATGTAAGAATACAAATAATTCCAAGGGGTTTTTTTCCCCTCCTTTCCTTCAGAGCCGAGTAAGGCTCATTGAGGTTCAGTCAATAAATCTTGCAAGACAGGCACTGAAAGACCTGAATGAAAGGTAGAAGGGGGAAAAAAGAAGTGTGTGAGGATAAAACAGGTGAAAGTGGTCAATGGGACAGTTGTTACCATGGCGTGTTTTCAGGTTATTTTGTTTAAGATGCTATGTGCTGGCCAAGTCAATTCTCTCTTTCCTGGGTAGCCTGGATAATAATACAAGCCTGTTTCTGCTGCTGGCTGAGGGGATTTTATTCCCTTGGTTCAAATAGGGCTTGTCTAGACTCTGGAATTATAAGGTTTAATTGTGTCCCCAGTTCTGGTGGGGTAATGTATTTAACCCTGGTATTTTCTAATGCATCAAATATTTTGTCTGTGCATTTTGATTCCTGCCTTGCAAGCTTTCTTTGTTGCCCGTGGCTTGCTGGGGGAGGTATGGGGACTTGTGCATCATAAAGTGGTTGGTCTAATGCCTCTTCTGGAGGGGAGAGTAATTCTCAGGGTTGTTCATGAGAGGAGCTTTATGAACAAATCCTTTGAGATGCCTTTTCTCTTACTGTAGCAGTAAGGAATGTGAGTGAGAAATTACCTTAACAGTCATTTCTTCCCATCTTCTGTCCTCTGCCTTTCATCAGGGCTTTGGTTTCCAAAGAAAAACATCCCCCTTCCTTCTGTAGGAACAGTGTTTTTCTGCTTTCATCTAGACATGTAAGGGGGATTGTGTCTAAAGCTTTGCCTCCTTGACCAGCCTGCCCCTACGGGGGGCTGAGCCCATCATTGCCACGTTGGTCAGGAATTGTGCCAACCTACAGCCTGGTATCCAGGAGATACCAACAAGTGGTGGATGACAAGAGGTGCATGGGGAGGAGCTGCTGAGGAGCAGCTTCTTGCCTGCTCCAGGCCACAGTGCTGCCACCCATGTTAGCTAGGGAGATGAGCATGGCTGACCTTGTTGGGAGGATGGCTGTTGTTACAAGAAGCATTAAAGACAGACAGGATGGCGTGTGGTCCCAAGTGTGTTTAATGGTTTGATAATGCGATGTTAGTGTCTATTAATCCTCTAAGGAGATTGGTATTAGCTCAGCTTTAGCACTAGACTGAATAAATGCCTTAACAGGATGCACCCAGGCTTGCGCCTGGAACATCTGTATCCAACATCTGTATTATTATGATTATAGGCTTGTGGCCTATATACAGTATCTATGAAATTAGATCTGGTATTATACCTTTGGAGCAGCTGGGATAGGTTAATTCCCTCGATTGCTGCCAATGACAGCGAGGAGCTGGGAGGAGCAGTGCTGGGCAGTGCTCAGGGACCCCGGACTGCCAAGGGGAGGTGTAGGGCAGCACCGGATTTGTCCCGGGGCTTCTGCCACAGCTGGTGGGGAGGGATTGCAGGCACTGGTCTGTCAAAGGCCAGAAACTGGGAGAGCAAAGTTAAGTGATTGTGGCAGAGGGGTCTTTACGGTGTTGTGTTTAGCTTCTACTTTCTTGCCTTTTGTGGGGACTGGCTCCCTGGATTTTAATCCTTTCCATCCCAATGCATGCCATGAGCAAAGAGCCAGGCTGCTTTGTCCAGAAGCTTCCAAGTTTTGTCCTCCAAACATGCAGCTTCATCACCATAAGGAGCTGATGGATTTGGGCAGCAGCAGACTCTGGCCATGGTCTTCTAAGGGGCTTTGAGGAGGAAGGCATCCACACGTATGTATGACCATGGAAGGAGGAAGTCCCCAGTGCAGTTGTCCCCTAACATGTTTTATTGCATTACTTATATCATGGAGCCATTGCAAGTGGCTTATGATTCCTATTAATCTCTTCAGTCCGTACCCATTTACTTTCAGGACATTAACATTTAAATGTGTGTTTCTGCAGAAGCTTTACAGGAAAGCAACATTTGACCAAAAAAAAATAAAAAGAAAAAAGAGAGAGCTTAAAATGCATTTTTCATGCTCTTTCATACTCTATTGATTTTGTTTTTCTCATTTTTTTCTTATAAAGAGAGGGTTTACTAATACATTTTTCAGAAATAAAGGACTCAGCAGTTCTACCCTCCTAAAGCAACAGTTTTTCACCTAGATTATAAACAGAATTTGTGAGGGAGGACTATTTATATACATTTCCTTTTGCAATAAAATGAAGGTTGTGGCAAAGCAGGCAGCTTGCAGAGCATGGCTCCCAAGTGGAAAGTTTGGGTGCTGAGTTTCTTCCTCTCCTAAATGGCCGATGATGGACAACACACTTTGTCCACATGTGAGAGCTGGCAAGGAGGGAGATGGGAGACACTGCTTCCTTGTACAAGCCCTTGTAGGCAAAAATCAGTTTCCCCTTGTCACCAGGCAAGACTTTTTTGCAAGCTCTGGATTGCTGCAATTTGACGTTGTTGGCATCCAGAATTCCAGGGCTCAGTTTGAAATGGCTGTTTTTGAATGCTTTTTGTTTTGGTCTTTTTGAAGAAGGGAGAGGGAAAAAAACCACACCAAACATGCAGCTTGTCAAAATTATTGAGAATTGCTGTCACTGACTTGATTGTCTAATCTTCCATATTTTTCTTTTTAGTTGGGGAATATTTCTGAAATATTGATAGGGTTGGGGTTTTTTTCACATTTGTGAGCATGATTATTTTTGATACCACAGAAAAACCATAGAACCTCTCTCCATCTGTATTCTGGTGTAGACAGCCATGTATCTTGGTTAAACTCCTAGAGTTTGCGAGAAGCTGCCAATGATAGTCAATAATATGCCCTTTTATATAAAATCTGCCTTCTCGGTGTGGTGGAAAACAAATGGGACCACAGATACTAAATGACAAACTGGCTTAGAGGCTTAGCTCTTTTTTTTTGTTGTTTGTTTGGCTCTGCAAGATCTGAGCCAAGTGGCTGTCAAGCCTTGGTCGGACACGGGAGAACCGTCTTGCTCTTATGCTCCCACCTCAGGCACTTGAAAATGCAGAGATTTGGACAAACAGCAAAATTTTAAATTAAATCTCTTGTAGTGTGTTTTTTCTTATTTTCCCAGTGCTGCTATTATTACTATTATTAATAATATGAATTATACTTAATAACAATATTGCTGGTTTTGCTTGCTTGCGTGCCTCTGGAACATCATCCCTCTTTTCACTCTGAATCTCTTCAGTCTGTCCCTATTTATTGCAGATGAGCTCTGCCTTCTTGCTTAGGGTTATTTCCTCCTCCCCCACTTTTGTGGACCAAAATGTCCTTGCTAGCTGCAGGAACCTCCCCCTTCTATTTATCCTTGTTCTTTGTAATCTTGTACAATGTGGCTTAATCAGCCCACTGGTGCTGGGCTGAATCCTGTCTGGGAGACGCAAGAAGAATTAAAGCAGTTAGGTGTTGAAAAGCTTTGCCCTGCCTCTGTGGTTGGCTCCAGGAGAGCAAACCTTGTCATGCTTGGGACAGAACAAGCTGCCCTTGCCTGCGTAATGGCATCGACCTGGACAGAGGGGCTCTGCCAGCCCATGTTCCTGTGTTTTGGGTTTCTAGCCCCTAAAATGTGCTCAGCAAGCAGAGACCCGCTGGGAACTGGAGCTCCTGCAGCCCACCGACCTCTCCTTGCCACGAAGAGGAGTGTCTCTGCCCCAGTTTGAGCAGGGGACCTGCAGAGGCTGGTGCTGCTTCTGGGTTAGTGCACTTCAGGTGTTTTAGACATAGCATCGCTTAAGACAACCCTCCAGAGTTGCTGCTTCTGCATCCTCTGCTTTCCATCTGTTACTGGGGGAGACGACTGGTTTAATTTCATTTCCATCTCCCCTTCCTTCCCTTTTGGTGTTGATCTCAAAGCCTATGATGTTTTATAGTAATTCATAGTGAAGGGTGTGGAGTTGCCCGATGGGAATATCGCTTTCCTACGTCCCATTGGATTCATTAATAACAACATTATGTTATGATGTTTTCCCCTTGTATTATTCTATACATCATTTTTATTATGTAGATACAAACCCTTTGATATTGTAATTGTGAAGTACACGTTATGAAGACAAATGTGTTTGGCTTAATGAGAATGGATTGCCAATAAAAGCTGAAATAGAGGAAAGCAGTTTTTTGTGTGTGTTAACCCTCAAGAGTATTTTTAGTCTGTTGATAAAGCACTAACTACCACTGTGTCATAATTATCTGATAAAAAGGGAGGGGGACACGGGGAGGGGAAAGCCACTTTGGATAGCTGTAAGGCTGAGAAAATCCATGAAATTAAGTGTAGAATGGTGTGCACAGCAGAGGTGGAGCTGGACCCATCCTGGTGACTGTTGGGAGATCCTCACCAGGAGAGCAGCCAGCCCCCAGGCTGCAGTTGCCAGTCTGTCTAGAAAGGGGGAACAAATACCCCAGTTTTGGGGTTGGAGGGATGTGCTGGAAACCAGCAAGCTTGGAGGGCCTGAAGCATGGTCCAACCACCTCCTCGTGCCAGGGCTGCTGCCTCTCTGCTCTTGTCAGTGATGTCAGAGGTAGGCACAGATAAAATGCAGGACAGTAACATATTTTCCCCTAATTTGCTTTGCCCCCAGTGCTGACTGACTTACAGGACTCCTCCTGCAATGCTAGGGGACATTTTGCCTTCCCAAGCCCATGCAGAAATGCAGTGCTGCTTATCCCATGGAAACATTTTGTGAGGTTTTCAATGGCCTGTATTGAACCATCGTGGAGCAGGGAGGGACCATCCCTGCTACTCCTGCTTTGCAGATGAAAATGGAACATCTCCCTGTGCTAAAAGAAGGACCTGGGATTTCAAAATGTGAAAGTACAGCTTGCATAATGCAGGTGAGAAACCGTTGCATGGCCAGCTGGAGAGGGATCCAGAGATCTTGCCCCACAAGCTGGGCTTGGCATGCTTTTCTCTCCCTCTGTCCCTGAATTTGCTAGATAAGAGCTGTTTGTGCAGAGGAGGGAGGGCACACACAAACACACACGCCTGGACGTGGGCATGTCTCCCTGAATGAGCATCTCCAAGAAAGTCTTTGCTAACCTGGGGCTGCCAAAGTGAGATAACTCCGTGGTACCAGCCCAGGGATTCGCTGGTGAGCAGACAGATGGAAGGCACCCTGTCCCCATCTGACGCGAGCACAGATTTAATCAGCTCACACTTTCCTTTTCCACCTGGCACAGGCTCTGGGAAATGTATCTTGATTTGCGTCCTCCCAGCTCTCCCCGAAGACTCTTGACATCTTTGTTTTTTTGCAACTCAACAGCAGCAATTGCAAGTGAGCACTTTGCCACCTGTTGTGGGGACGAGCCCGGTCCCTCCCTGGCTGTTGCAAACTGCTTTGCATTTTGGGCTCTGTCGGGTGGTGCAGGGCAAGGGGAGGCAGGATGGGGATAAAACAGGAGGGAGAAGAGTTCAGTGCTGGGGCAGTTGGCTTTTTATGTTGGTTCATTTCCATGCTCCCCATCTTTCTAACCAGATGTAGAGGAACATTTAGGCTCAGTTTTGTTCTCGATATTGGTAAGAGTGGAGTTGTTTCATAATTGTCAGTGTTGCTGTTGCTCACAAGTTTCTTAATATTTAATGTCTTGTATTCTTGAAACCCACCTCTTGGAATTGGTTACTGAATGTAAATCTGTTTTCAATAAGAGAACAGAAGCAAAAAAAACAACCCACCACAAACCTAGATGCCCTCAAGCACTATATTGAATCTTAAAAAGGTGATTTTTTTGTTTTGTTTTGTTTGAGATGTTAGAATGAATGAAAGGCTCAGCAAAGGAGTTGTGTTGCACAGGAAGACAGAGGCTCCTGCAAAGCTGTTGGCTACTTTCTTGAATAGATCTCACAAAGGTTCTGTGAGGAGGGAAGTGTCTATTGTACAGCTGGGGAAACTGAGGCAGAAAAGCAAGCTGTTCAAGGAGAAGGGAAGCCAAATCCCATGTGCTCTATATGGTAGCCTTGGCACACACTACTGTGCTGTTGGGAGGTAGACTAGACTAGTTCATGGTGTCTGTATTGAATAAAATGCTAAAAAGGACAACATGAAAAGCGAGGGGAGGAAAAAATCACTCCCTGTGATATCTGGTGTTTGTGTGTCTCAGCAGAGCTGTCACAGTTAAATCCCAAGCACAACTGTTGCAGGCAGTTAAATTGAGAAGTGAAAAGTATTTTATTAGTATTCTGCTATTGATTTCTTAATGGGTTTTCTTCCTGGAAACCAGGAAAATATTTAGTCTGCTGGAAGCTGCTGGGGGCAGGGGCTCTGTCTGCAGGGCAGGAGGGCTCTGGTGTGTGGGGACACGGGTGTGTCTGAGCCTGAGCCCCAACCTCCCACTGGAAAGGAGAAGCCCAAAGAAGAAAGTAAGTTCTGTGAGCCTGGATTCAGTTTCCATCCTCTGTATCCTCTTTCTCACTTGCACATCTCTATTATTTTAAGCTTCCAGTGCAGCAAGAGGAGAGGAAGAAAAAAACCAGAGAAAATCACTTTCCACCTGCAAATGATTGTATAAAACACATCACTGCTGTAAGGTGAGGTGAGGAACCCGGGATAATAAGAAAAAGCTGTAAGGAGGCTCAGCAGTTTGCTTTGCCTACCCACAGTCCATGGGAAAGTGATG
The DNA here is from genome assembly GCF_000747805.2 of Chaetura pelagica. NCBI lineage: Eukaryota > Metazoa > Chordata > Aves > Apodiformes > Apodidae > Chaetura > Chaetura pelagica. The sequence continues at coordinate 976,213 of NW_009952368.1, forward strand.
CGTTAGGTACTGCTATTTGGTCTTGGTTGATAGACTGAGGAACCCGGTTGCCTGGAAAGCTAAATAACTTGTTTGATCTGCTCTTGACTTCTTATTCTTTTCTCTCTTCACCTTTTTTTTTTTTTTTGGACTGTTTTATGAATATATCCCTGCCTTAATTTGCATTACATTAGAGTAAAGCATTTTAAATTTCTTCACAGCAGAAGTAAATCTGACAGACTTTATGAAGCCATTATACCTGCAGGTATTTTATACTTTTAAAATACATTCTTGTCAAGCTATCTTAATTATATTATTATATGTACTTTTGAACTCAGATCCACTCTTGGGTGATACATTACTCTTCTGACGGTGCACTCCTAAAAAGCTACAATTTATATCAAAGCTCCATGGCTGAACAAAGATGTATCTATTATGGATTCAGGGGAATTTATTAATTTAGTGTTTTGGAACACTTACTCATTGACAAAGCTTGCTGGCTTTAAATTCCTAGCAGGCAATTATTACGAGCAGCGTTTACGCAGCTTTTGGGGCTGTGGGGGTTGCAGCTGAGGGAAGCCCTTGGTAACCAGTGTTGGGGACATGGCTTGGCTTTTACCCAGAGTCAAAGTTTACAGCTTTTTCTCATTTCTCCATGCATGTCCACATTATGATCCACTTAGAGTCATCACCAGCCCTCTTAAGAGGACCTGCTCTAGCAAAAATGTCTTCAGCAAGTACTTTAGCAAAGCCATTTTGTGCTTGAAATCGATGGGAGTTAAGAACATGCAAGTTAAGTGCTTTGCTGACTCACAAACCTTGTTTGCAAGAGCGATGTTCCTCACAGAAGTCTGTCCCACTCTCTGGGGTTTGGCATCAGGAGGAGACATGGAGCTGCCTATGGAGCTGGTCGGCTCCATTCCCTTGAGGAAAGACCTTGCTCTTCCTGGGCCTTGGTTGTATCACCTGAAAAGGTTGGTAGTGAATAATTATCAATTAGTTTTCTCCTTGGAGGGAGGTAGAGCATTACTCTGAAGTTTATGAATGGTTGTGCTGCAAAGGGAAGACAGGGACTCATCCTAAATACCATTGGCATGAAGAATGGTCCAGAGATGTGGATGGGTTTCATTGCTTGCTGATGTCTGCAAAGAGTGGCCTGGAGAGGTGAAAGTCCTCTCCATCCATCCTCTACAGACTCTTCACTGACCCCATGCTGAAGCCGAGGTCTCTTTCCTCCTATTTAACAGTGAGAGACATTCAGCTCAGCCACAATTCATACACTTATTAAATTGCCATCAACTTTCCTGTCTGATGAGCTCCAAGAGATGGGAGGTCGTTACCTAAACTGGCCGCAAGGTGAGGGAAACACCTGCCTCCCTTGTCCGTGTTGGCACCTGAGGGTGTCAGCAGCTCCAGAAGAGCTGGTGGTGGAGATGCAAGGAGCTGGGAATTGTGGGTTTTTTCCCCAGGAATCTCCTTCTCCAGCAACTGCTTTCTTCCCACCTCATTTTGGATCAAAAGGGTGAAGAGAATTGGAGGAGCTGTGTTAGACTTTCTATTCTGAGCTAGCAATCACTGAAATCCATTCAGGAAGCTTAATTGCTGCAAGTAAAGCTTGTAAATACTGATGTGACATAAAGCACAGTCGAGCAGACAATTTTCTCCTCTGCCTTCTGAGAACTTAAATTTTTGTTTTGTTTTGTTTTTATTCACTGTTGTTGTTTTAAAGGTTTGGGAATAGGACTGAGGGGGTTTATTTATTTGCTTTTCCTCTTTGAGCCCCACGCTTCCCTTCAAAAACATGCTTCAGCCAGGCTCATTGAAAACGTCTTGGTATTGTCAGAAAGATCAGTTTGACTGCTTCATCTTGTAAAACTTCCAAAGCTAAAAATTAACTGACATTTCCAAGTAAAATGTCATTTTGCTCCAGATAAAGAAATAAATAAATCAAATGTTTTGACATTTTTTAAGCCCTTTTCGCTTGCAAAAGGGGAAGAAGTTCTCTAAATGAAAGTTGTGTCAAAACTGACTTCTTTTTTCTTGAGAAATTTTGACTTTTATAGTTTGTTTTTTTTTGTGAGGGGAGATTCAGTGGCTGGGATGCGTGTGAGTGTTTAACTTGTGCTCACCCACTCTCACTGGGTTTAAAGACAACCCAATTACAGAGCTGGGCAGCGTTATTTTTGAATTATGATTTATTTTTACATTGATTGATGTGCTTCAGTGGAAGTGGTGTGCCTTGCTGAGTAAAGCAGATCTTGGCATTTGTATTCAGATATGTTGCATGACTCAAGGGGTTCAAAGAGGGTGAGCAGAGCTCTGGAACACCAATAAAGTCTGAGATGGATCCTCAGCCTTAGGTTAGGGCTGCAGCAGAGGAGCTGCTCCCTTTTGCCTCTGGATTGGGACTGGGAGTTGCAAGCCTGAAATGCTTGCTTGCCTCTTGGAGAGATGGAGAATAAACACATCTGTAGATGTTGCTCTGGTTTGTATGATAAGGAGTTCAACTGACTTTGGTGAATTGCTGCAGTATGTTGTAAATGATGTATGGAAGAGGAAGGGGGGAGAAAAAAATCTCAGTGAAGGGAAATGTTCTGCATTGGGAGAAATTTCTCACTGAGGTTTCCTCTAATGACAGCCAGGAAATGCCTGGGACCAGAAACCTTCGACTCAAAAAGGTGGGGGGGAAAGAATCTCCCTGTCTTTGTATTTCCATCTTGTTTTCTTTTAAATCTCTCCTTTCCCTGCAAACTGCCCTAACCCATACTTGGGTCTGTCACACCAGTAGTTTCACCCCCCATTTTCCCTGCTAATGAGATTCTGGAGAGAGTTTTAAAGCCAAGTCCTTTTTCCCTCTGGTGCTTTTTGTTTTGGTTTGTTTTTTGATATTTTTTTTTTTCAAGGCTGTGTTGTTCCCATGCCTGTAATGCCTCTCCTTGTGCCTTTCTGGGTGGTCTGCAAGCAGCTGAGTACAGAGAGTGGGAGGACGGTGTCCACAGCCTTTGCACATGCCAAAAGCTGCTGCAAAGCAGAGGGGAGTCATGAGCAACCATGTTGGAGTGGAGTAGTAGTTGTATATTTAAATTACAGTCAGGGAGATTTAGCTTGAGCATCTGGAAAATCCTTTTCTCAGTGAGGAGGGTGAAGCCCTGGGACAGATTACATGGGGAAGATGTGAACCCTCCAACCCTGGAGGGTTTTAGGGCAGCTTAGACACACATCAGCTATTTTTATTGGAGGCACATCTCCTGCTCCTTGAGATATACAACATAAGAAAAGTGGCTTGGGAGGACCCAGAGGGATTGATATAACCCGTCTGGTTTGCACTAAGTCCTGAGTTAGGCAGCACCAGACTGGTTTTATTGGGGATCAGAGACCATCAGAAGTCTCTACAGGAGGAGGTTTCTGTGGCTGGTGGAGATGCGTGTTTGGGATGACCTAACTGTTTTGCCAGGCAGGGACTGTAATTTCTTGCAGGAGTCCCACTCTGTGCCTATGAAAGTCCCTTCTTTTTTAAGGTACAACTTTTGAAGATGTACCCTTGTGCCAAAGGGCTGGAGTTTGTCCTGCTCTGTGATGCAGGAAGAGCAGCAAGCTGATGCTGGCAGGAGACTGGCTGATGTTTGCGTCTTGTCTGAACTGACCTTGGTATATAAAAAGTTTTTGGATCTCCATGCACTTTTAATTTGCAACAACGATCTTTCTTGCTTCTCATCTTCTTGAGATGTTGCCTTTCTACAGTGCTGGGGTTTCTAGGCTGCAACTGATACCTGGCCAGCAGCAGGTGAAATATTTTCCTCATGAAATCTGTATTTGCCATGGGTTCATTCTCCCTCTTGTGACTTGGTTATGCAAAAAGTGATCCCTGGCTGCTCGTGGGCCCAGCAGTTAAGGTCAGTGTAGGAAGATACCGGCTGGGCAGTGAGTTGCAGACCATAATCTAGGTGGGTGACGTTTCAAACTGCTTATTTTGGGTGCTGGCATCCTTAGTTTAAGAGCACATATTGGGTTTCTGCATCTGGCTTTTATCTCCCTCCCTTGTCCATCTATGTCCTCCCTCCAGCGACCAGTGATGGGCAGGCCAGTACCTGTGTTTCAGCAGGTCTTTAGCACTTGCTTCAGAAAAAAGGAGAAGGCTTTAAATATTCTGTGGCCAGGCTTCAGATCATCTGAGATTGGCCAAAGTGTGAGTTGAAGTCCAGACAGCCTCGGGCCCGTGGTGAAAACCTGCTATTTTGGGGCTATTGGTTATCTGTCAGCACAGGCCAGCCAGTAAATGAGAGCTAGTCAGTGACATAAGAGATGTCAGGTTTTATTTCCAGTAAGAGCCGGTGAAGCTGGGAAAATTGCTCATTAATGCTTTATTGATATTCATGTTACTATTGAAGAAGTCTGGGGAGGGAAGGGGGAAGGGGGGAATGTCCGTGCCCATGTTAATGGGGCCAGGCTGAAAATAGGTTCTTTATGCCTGGGCAAAGGGTATGCACTGACCACAGGAGGTTTGACTGTGTCAGTCTCTCTAAATAGAGAATAGATCAGTTCTGTGGCTGAGCCAGAAGCTTTGGAGGAAAAAACTAATAACACAGGTCAAACTGTGCCAGAAGTACTGGAATACTCATGGGTTTTTTTTCCACAAAACAAAATTTAAAGCAGAATGTTGTAAAACCATGCAAAATGTTAATCTGTGGGTTTTGGGACAGTTTAACCCTGATGTTTGCTTCAGCATTCTGTTTTTAGAGTAATTTGAATTTAAAATGCTCTATCAAAAGGAATTTATTTCTAAAATGTCAAATTACTTTATTTCAAAAGTGCTGACGCTGAAGTGTTTGGATTTTAAAACACAAAACAAACTCCATTAGTTGTTCAGCATTGTTGACATGCACAAACGTTTTTTGTGTCTCTGAAATTCTTTACCTTGTGTGTTTTCTATATCCTGCCCAGTTTTGTAGCTGGTACTTGGGCTGAGAACTGCAGCTCCACAGTGAAAGACCCCAAACCAGGCAATTCCCAGCATGGTTGCAGCTCCTGAGGTTCACTGGAATGATTAGTTGCTGTGTTTGGTGCTCATCCCTTGCACACCTCTCCCTGCAGAGTGCTTTTGTAGTGCCCTTCCTTTCCAGGATGAGAAATAAAGCGAGTTCTGCATGTTTGGGAGGATAGTGGGTTCCTTAGGATCACACAGGATTAGGATAAAACTTCCTGCCTCAGTTTACCTGTGCACCAAACCAGGATCTGTGGTGCCTTTCCCTGCTATGAGATAAATGATGTGAAGGCCCAAAGCTAGGCTGCCAAAATCACTTCCCAAGCCCTTCCCCTTTTGCTCTGGCTCTGCAGAAGGTCTCATGTCCCTCTGGAGCAGGGAGTTCATGTGGGAGCCTCACTGGAGGGACAGCCAGCACTGCTCTGCATCTGCGCCGTGCTTGGCCAGAGCAAACCTGCAATAACTCAATAATTGAGACAGTTTGGAAGGTAAAATACCTCTCTGTATTTTGTTGAATAAAGCTCTGCTGCTCTTCTGTATCACGCAGCTCAATTTCCTGGGCTGCAGATCAGCAGGGAGGCAGCAGCTGATTGCTGAAGTCCTGTTGGTGCAGCGTATCTATCTTGGAGGGCCACCTTGCATAATGCCCGTTTCTTGGAGGCCTGGCTTTTTTGTTGTTCTTTTTGCTTTTCCAGGGTGTGTTCACATGCACAAGGAGTGTTTGATCAGGGTAGGGTTTAGAGGAGTAGTATGTAACATCCAAAGGCTGAGTTTGACCCAAGATCCCTTGCTGAACCATGAACCCCTCCTTTTGGATGATATTTTAAGCTCCATATATTCCCTGATTTTCTGTATTCAGTCTTACCCTTCTGTCTGTTGGGACTTTGTCTTAATGGAGCACTGGGTGACTCCCAGTTGTTAAGAAGCTTATCCTTGTTGCTCCTGGCATGTAAAAGCAGAATAATTCTTCTCACCTTACAGGTAGAGGAAGTTTTCCCTGGTGATGTCTCCTGCCAACCTGCTTTCCCAAGGCAGGAAGGCTTCCAATTAAAGCTGTGCTTCCAGGAGCAATTGCTGCTGAAACGCTGGGAGTTCCCTTTTTGTAAGACATCTGATGGAAAGCTTTCCCCCCATATGAAGATAGGCCACTAATTAGTATTCGTAGTTGCAGAGGTGATAAAGGATGTACTAGTCAGTGTTATGGCACTGCTGCTCCTAGAGCTAACAGAGTAGGAGGTTGTGGAAGCAATGACATGCAGGATAAGTCTCTCCATTGTTTTATGGTCCTTTTCATCTCCAGAAGGTTGGTTTGGTTGGAAATTGATGAAATTTGTGGGGACAGATAGTGATTTATGCCAGAGTAGTTCTCCCAATCACTTTGGACCCACGGTGTGAATTAGGGGTGATTAAATTCGAGGGAAGGCTCCTTCCTGCCTGGTGTAGTGTTTTTGGATCAGGCTGTTGGGAGCATCCCTCTGCTTCTGCTCCACTGGTGGTCCCTTCTGCCAGGCAGTGATGGGAGAGGAGGGCATGGGCCAAAACACAGGAGCAGGGCACTTATTATTCTAAATGAAAAGCGTCTCTCCTCATTAAAGCTGAAAATTATGGTCTGCAGATAACTCTGGTGGTTCACAGAATCAATAAAACCCTGGTTTGTTTTGAAAGCCAAGTTGCCAATATGCCAAAATACATATTTTGCAAATTGCTTAATTTACATTTGAAAAGATCAAACCTTATTTCTTTTGAAAGCTGAGAGGTGGGTTGGGGGAAGTGACATGCGCACAGCAATTTAAATCTCCTTTTGCTGTCCTGCAAGATACACAATTTAATCAAAATTGATTTTAGTTGAGAAACTCTTTTCCTTTCTTATTTTTTTTTAAAAAAACAACTATTGTTGCAGGGAAGTTTATGGTCTAAGTTATTAGGGAGCTTTTACTAATTCTGAAGCAGCTGTGGCTGATTCTTTTCCCAAGCAACATTTTTAGCTATTCAGGGTGTCTTAATTTGCAGTGTCTGTCTCTTGGAGGTGTGATGGTCAGCTGTGCTCTTGGGGATGCTCATTACTTCTGTCTCCGGTTCTTTACTCTTTCCTAGAAACTTTGTTGATACTGGAAATGTAGGATATAAAAGCCTGTCTTAGGTGCAGCAGAGACACATGCTGACAAGAGCACTGCCACATGAAATCATTAAGAGCTGCTTGGCAGAGATGGGCACAGGCCCCAAGATGTTTAGGAAGTATGTGAGACTAAACCTGCTGCAAGCTCCTGCTGCAGCTCTGCTCCTCCAGAATAACCTGCAAATGTTCCTTTTCTCATTAACTTGCATGACAATTAACCTACTAGGTGTCTGGTCCCTGCGTGGCATGCATGCACCCTTCTGCCCTGTGCCTCCCTCTCCTACCCACTTGAAAAATAAAGATGTATGACTCCTGCTTGAGGGGAGTAGATTGTTTTCGATTGTGATTCGTCTGTTATTTTAGAAAGTAAAATGAATAAAACTTATGCAGGTCACAGACATTAAAGAGGGTTTTTATATCAGTTTGGGAGTGCTTGTCAGCTTTGATTTATTAAGTAAAGTTCCCAGACTGGCGACTAGCATGTGTTGTCAGTCTCTTGATAATGGATAGACCTCATAGCTGAGTGCTCTGTGATTAGACTTCTCAAGTATATATTTTTAAATAAAAGCATTGCTTTTTTGGGCTTGCTCATTTCCCTCTCTTAGGTGATTTCATTCATCTTCCCTTACCCTCCTTCCCTCTGCTGTACATTTGTTTTTGTTGCAAGCTATGAAGGTAAAGGGGATACATCTTTAAGGGTGGTGGGTTTTTTCTTGTTTCCCCCCGTCCCAAGCTTGCTCCCAACTTAAGCTTGATTGATTAAATGTCATGGGGGACAGAACTGGATCAGCAGAAGCTATCTGAACAGCTTTCCAGAGAGACCCATTGCACACACTGCTCTGCTACTACGATTGTGTCAGCATTTTTGCTATCAAACTGCTCTTCCTCAGGGCTTAGGGATGGAAATCACGAAGCTGCATGGAGAGGTGGCTGATGGAGACTGCGACCTCTCCGAAGGGAGCACGGCAGAGCAAACCCACCACCAGCCCAGGTACCTCCTTTGTGAGGCTGCTGAGAGCTAATAAGGAACATGAAGCCTCGTGTGCCTGATGAAGAATGACACAGAGGGAGGTTCGAAGGCGCGGTTGTGTCTCTGCTAACCACAGCCATTTGTTTTCCCGTTGGAGGATGGACCTGCCGGGCTGAGCTCAGATCCTTCTGCTTGCTTGCAGAAGCCTCTCCCAGGGTGTCTCAGCAGCTGACTGGTCACAAAGGGCAGGGGATTGCTCCAAGCTGCTGTTACCAGGCACATCCTGTGATGCTCTCATGGGGACAGCAGCAAATGGGCACAGCAGACAGGTATTCTGGGCTAAAATCCCCAGCTGGAACTTTCATTAGGCTTTCATAAAGAACTGAGCTGGAATGAGGATGTAATTGTTTCCTCAGGGGCTGGAGGAGCACTGGGGCTAATTCATTAGTATGGGATTGAACTAGCACAGGTGGGAAGCCACCAAGGAGCTTTGGGATGTGAGTCTTGCTGATCCTTCAGGAAGGGCAAAATTCGACAACATCACTGTGACTCTGGGCTGAGACAGCTGCCTCTGGTTTTGTTAACCAGTGCCTGGGTCTCAGAACAAAACTGATCCACTTAACCTGCAAAAATGCAGAATGCATTGAAAGGAAAAAAGAAATAAATCCAATTGCACCTATTTAATAAGCCTTTTTACCCTCATATGACTCTAAAAATTGCTTTTGATTTAAAGGTTAAGATCTGACAAGCCAACAGACCTTAAAGAAATATGTTTTCTTCCCCCTCCTCTTCTCCTCCCAGTTTCTTTCAAAACTTGAATGATAAGAACATTTGTATGGAGGGGGTGGGAAGCAATTAATTTGGGGTGAGCTTTTGGCTTCTGTTACAGGACATTGTGATTGGGCAAGGACTTGGTTTTCCAAATATGCATCAGCCTCAGCTCCTTCCGTCAGCAAAATGCCATTGATAAGGGGATGAGTACCCCGTGGGTGAAGGGTAGGTGGGATAAAGAAGAGTGGGAAGAAACTTGATGATCTTAAAGGTCTTTTCCAGCCTTGATGATTCTATGAAAGAACAGTTTAAGGTTTGAAGTCTTGGTTTTGGAAGGGCAAGTGATGCGTCTGTGGTTATTTGATGTGATGGTTTATTGCAGGGTGCTGGTCCTGTTTTTCAGACGGACTATGCTTATAGCAGTTGTCTTGTGTAGTTCATTAAGTGTCTCTTTGTTGCTGCTGCCCAGCCTGAAATGGCTTTAGTTGCTTTGCACGTTCCAGTGCTACTGCTATTATCTCCTAATAACACATGCATTAATTATTAAGCCAGCCTGCTTATTCTACACCTTTAAATGATAACCCTGCCACACGTGCTTGGTTAATATATGCAACCCCAGTGTGCTCTGCAGTGGCTCCTTAGGGGTGTTTTTAGCTTGTCCCTACCAACTTGTTTCTCAAACTGCCACAGTGGCAGGCAGGCAGGAATATCTGCCAAATAGATGCTGGAAGCTCACCTGCTGGTGGAGTGCCTGCCTTTGGGAAAGGCGGTTTTGCCACCAGGGAGAGGGATCGGCAGCCAGACTTTCTGGAGGTGCAAAGGGAAGGGTCTCCACTGAGATGGAGGGCAGGTTGGGGCCAGCCAAACTCCCTTGGGGTCAGTGGAGCACCCACCCAGTCCTTTTGCCATGTACCAGTCTTGGTTTTGGTGGAAGGAGCTCTTCTTCCAGCGCTCAGCATCAGCAGCTTGTTTCATTGTGCCCATCTTTGACTCAATGAGAAGGTCTCTGGCCAGGTTCATCAGCAATGATGTCAATGGTACTTTCTCCAAGGTACCAGGTAACACCTGAGAGCATTTATCCATTTGTTATTTCCCAAGAACATGTAAAATAATATTCTCCTGCAGTGGGACTGACTGTCCTGCTTCCCTGAGCCAGGAACAGGTTGTGGTGAACATTACGAGCTGTTTTTTGTCCTCTGCATACCCACATCCATCCTTTGAGCCCTATGGGGAATTCCTGCACCATCAGGAGGAGTTAAGACTTCCAGGTTACAGACAGTGAAGGAAAGCAGCTGTATGCTAGAAAATATTAGTAAATGAAAGGTGTTGTCTGGACCCCCAGCCCTGTTGTTTCCCACACTGAAGCACCAGATGGGGTTTAATCAGGACTGTTGCAGTGCCGGAGGGATATTATTAAGAGTTCTGGATGAGAGAAGATTATCCAGGGTTTATTTCCAGTTGATAACACTCTGCCCTTCCGTAACACCTTCTATCTGAGGATCTCAGAGCTCTTTACAGACTTCGGTTAATTAAGCCTCATATTGCCCCCTCGTGTTGTGGGGCAGAGCAGGGCTAAGCATCAGTTGAGGAGCTGTTAGGAGCGATCTGGTGCTGGTGGGGAGATAAGATAGATGATCTCTTTGCTCTTCTATCTTATTTGCATATTTATCTCCCCAGTGCAGTTGAGAAAAGTGAACCCAGAGGTTGTGCTGCCTGCCCAAAGCCCTCGTTCTGTGCCTGAAAACTCAGGACTCCCCTTTTCCATTGTGCTGGATGCAGGAATAGATCAGCGGTGCACGATGCTGAGTCTGCCCTCAAAATCTCCTTCCTCTCCCAGCACTGGTTTTCCACTGGGCTCCATGCCTTGACTCTGCTTACCTTTTCACTGAGTTTTCTTACTGTAAACCCTATCTCAAAGTCTCCCTTCGGTAGAAAACAACAACAACAAAAAAGCCCTTGCAGGCCTCCAGAAAAAGAGCTTTTGCTGCCTCTCTCTACCCGGCCAGATTTTTCAATAGTGATTTCCCCAGAGAATAGCTGGGGCCTGAGGTTCCCTTCCCCTCCTCTTCTTTTCTTTACTTTCCCCTAACTAAAAATCAGGAAGCTCTAAAATCCTCTTTGAAGTAACACTGTACGAAGAGGATTTATCCTTGTCCACTTAAATATTCATGACAGCTTGCATTTCTGTTCAAAAAGACACTTGTTTATTTAGATAAGATTTAATTTATTCATAATTTACCTAAATTTGCAGGAGCGTGCATGTACATTTTAGCTTATAAGCAGCATAATACATAAAACATTATTGAGGCATGCAAATTACACAAATACAGCATTTGAAACTGGCTGCTTGTTTTAGGCAGATAACTAATTTCTTACCCTGAGAAAAGACACAAACACAATTGCACGGGCTGGGTGCCTGGCATCCGGCAACTCTGAATTGCACTTCTCTAAATGCAAGAGGCTCAGCTTTTTGCCAGAGCCTACTTTTCTTGGAGCATGAACTGCAGGAATACTGAAGCCCTGTGCTGGCAGTGTTTTTTCTGTTTCCACTCAATTCAGGTTTGCTGAAGCCTCTTAAGTTTACTAGTAGTTTACTAGTAGTTTCCTCTGGATGGTTTGGATTTGTAGTCGGGCATCCTTCCCCCAGTGCCTGTGGGGGATGATGGAGCCAGCAGACATCCCTGCTCCCTACCATCAATCTGGTAGGGTGGGATGTGCTCTTGATGTGCATCCACCTTGTTCACATGAACAGTGAAGTCACGTGCCCCTAATTAATCTCTGCATCCCTCAGGGTGAAAGGGCCACTCGTTGCTTTCCTTAGAGCAGCCTCATAGCCCTACAATATCCCATTTTCTGCTTACATCCAGCTAATAATTGCACACATTAGCATCCACAGAATGTGTGAGGCCCTGGGAACTGGGCTTGGTTTCCTCCCAAATCTCAAACACCACATGTCATAGGGACAGCAGCATGGTATGGACCAGGGCTGAGGCTGGATCTGGTTTTTGGGAGCTTTGGCAGCTGGGTGTCATGCACTGACTTAGCACTGAGAGGACTCCCTGCTCTTCAAGGTTATTTCTAACAGCTCCTACTCAGGAAGTAGATGTTTGCAGTTGTACATATGAAATCTGAGTACGTGCATACCTGTAGAAGGTGATATGACAAGGACTTGGCTGTTGTGAACATCTCCTTACATATCATCATTCCCCAACCTGGGATTACCACTGTCTGCCACTTCTCATGGATTCTGCTTTCCCTTGCCTGTAACCATGCCAAGCTGTAACTGTGCTGAAATTTCCAGGGCCAGATGTCCACCCTGGGCTTGCAGGCTTTGTTTGTTTATTCTGCAGAGAGGGGTGGACCAGGAGGGAAGAGGACAGCAGAGCTGTTTATGCTTTGGGTTTTTTCCTTTCTGAAATTATTGCTGACATTTTTTATCTTTTCCAAGACTGAGGCTGATGGGGAAAATACATCTTCCCTGGGTTTGCTTGTTGCAAAAATGACCTGTGAGAGGCTCCAGAGCCTGAGCATTTCAGGACGGGAACTAGTGCTTCTGGTAGGATCATGAAAGCTCCTTTCTAACCTTGGAAGAACTCTTGCACCTTCGATAAAAATCTCTTCCTTGCATTGGGCATGGTGTTCAGTGTGTGATGTGAGCAGGCTGATAGGTAGGATATAAACTGGCTGGATCCACCTGGGAGATTCCCCCCTGAGAAGGCAGTTTGTACTGGCTGTGTCCCACGTCCTTGCAGCTGTAAGGCCAGGTCAAACCGAGCGGGATCTGCCCGTTTTCCGTGGTATCTACTGGGTCACACAGCAAGGAGGAGGAAGTGGCTATGTCTGAATGCAGCCTGCATTTGCATTGTAAGAGACTTTAATTACAGAGGCTTAATTACATGATCACAGCGTATTTGTTTTATCCGCAGGACGGTGCCCTCGCCGCGGGGTGGGCAGCGCTCGCTTAATGAGCTGCTTGACTCAGGAGCCGCAGTGATGAGCACCACAGGAAAGCCCAGGAGAAAATGAGTCTTTCTGAATAACGGGCAGTAAAATGAGGCTTGGGGCTGCCCATAGAGCAGTGAGGAGAAATGGCAATATGAAATGATTCCTTATTAAAGGAGCTCTTCCCATTGTGTGCAAACTGTAACTCCTGAAATGAAGTGGTGTAACAGGTATGCACAGGGCTTGAGTAGTCTTAGCTTCAGTGATGCTTCATTTACCATGAGTGATCATGTTTTCTGACCACCATCTTTCCATTTACACATCTGTGCCTGGTTTGCCTAGGGGGATCAGAGATGTTCTTTATATACAACTAATCACCTTATTGTCCTTTTTTTAAAAGCTGGTGTTGGCTGGAATTCATGCAAAGACAGTATTTTTAGGTGGGAATATTGTGAAGAGTTTTGTTGTCAAGTGGGGCCTGTTGGAACTGCAGAAATTCAAATAAATTATAAATGTGGTGGTAGGCTGTTGGTGATGCCAAACAGGTGGAGAAAAACACCCCAGGAGAAGAAGTTGGCTTTACCCATTATTTTAAAAGGATCTGAGCTGAGGGGAGGATGTGTGCAAGGAGCATGTGTGTGGAGGAATTTCAAATAGTTTCAGGTGTCAAATGATTTCATTTAAATAGCTCCTAATTCTGTGGGTTGGAATGACAGGAGGCTGGCACCACAGGAACAGGGAGCTGCAGATGCAGGCATGTATGTTAACAAGCTGGAAAGCTCAGTATTTACTATCACTGAGCATGCTGTATCAGAAAGGAGTAAGCTATTGATTGAAGTTAAAAATAAATAAATAAATGGAAATTTCCCCTCCCCACCACCTGTAGATGTATTAGGGAGAAAATATTGAACTGGGCTCTCCTGACTCCCATGCAATTGATGCAATTTATTTTCAATTTGTCAAACGTGGCATTGGAGCAGCAATTGTTTTTGGTGATTTATTAGGAATTTTCTAACCAGGGCACTCTGTCACTGGAGTTACTTCACTTGTGTCCCAGTAGATTTTTGTCTTCTGCAAGCTCAAGCTGTGAACCCAAGAAAGTGAGTTTTACTTTATTTTTCTTTAATTATTTTTTTTTAAAACCAGAAGGCAAAACCAAAAGAAACTAAGCCAAAAAGGGAAATGGGGAAATAGTAGCAGAATTGACATATTTTAAACATGATGACAGGATCGGCTGTTTAAATTGCCTCTGTGAATTGATTTAACACATGTTGGTAGGCATCTCTATTTCATTAACTGTCTTTCTCCTTCATTTCAGTCACCAGAGTCATTGCCTCTTATTACCTTCCAGGCTCATGATATCCATCCACATGGTTATTTTAGTTATTACTATCTGTATACAGAAATATAAGAGGCAATTCTGGGACAGAAGCAGCTTTGGGAAGGATGTGAGGATAGGGAAATAAATAATTTGAATTCTGTATGACACCTATGATATAAAGCCATCAGGATTATGATAGTGTTAGAGCTAGGCATGCATTTTGGTCAGAACCTGTGGGAAAAGTGTGTGGGTTTGTGGTATCAAATCTGGACCTGGTAATGAAGAGTTTTCCCACCTTGAATAACCACTCATGACCCAGATGATCCTGGGTGGTTCAATGGGCACATGGACATCTTCCAACTCTTCAGACCTCTGCCTTGTCAAGATTTGGATCATGGATCAGGGAGGAATGGAGAGTGGTGCCTCTTGGAGAGGCAAGGAAAAACCCTCACAACCCCCTCCCCTCCCAGTTGCCCTTGAAAGATGGGTATGAAGCTTTGCAACTTCAAGGCCAAGCAAATGAAGATGGAGGGGTAAATCCATCTAGTGAGTCACCACGGGCTTGTCACTCACCCCCACGCCTTAGGACTTCTTCAGCTAAGAAGAAAAGGAGAGTATTTGTGGTGGGTGCCTCCCTTCTGAGGGGAAAAGAAGGGCCCATTTGTCGACCAGACCCATCCCACAGGGAAGTCTGCTGCCTCCCTGGGGCTTGGATTAGAGATGTTAAAAGGAAACTCTCTGATCTGGCACAGCCCTCTGACTACCACCCACAGCTGGCTTTACAGTTTGGCAGTGATTAAATTGTTATAAGGAGTCCAAGGGCAATGAAGAGAGACTTCAGGGCCCTGGGATGGCTGGTTAGGGGGTCTGGAGCACAAGTAGTGTTTGCCTCCATCCCTGCTGCAAGAAAGGATGAAGAGAGAAACAAGAGGAGTCTGCCATCAATGCATGGCTACGTGACTGGTGCCATAGAAAGGGCTTTGGGTTTTTTGATCACGGGCTGCTATATGAGACACCTGGCCTGCTGGTGGCAGGTGGGATGCACCTGTCCCAGAGGGGCAAAAGGCTTTTGGGGCAGGAGTTAGCAGGGCTCATTGAGAGGGCTTTAAACTAGATATGAAAGGGGCAGGAGAGATAACTGGGCCTCTTGGGGAAAGCCCAAGAGAAACATGCCAGGGCTTGAAGGATGGTGGACTAGGGAGGATTCTTACTCTGTTGTTTCATTTGAGAGAAAGGATAGATGTTTAGAAATCCTGGAAGCACCTGAAAAGGGTCTGGTAGGAAATGGGGCCCACAGTGGAAAAAAAGATGTTTGAATCATGCACTCATCTGAAGTGCATCTGTACCAATGCATGCAAGATGAGCAACAAACAGGGAGCTTGAAGCCATGACACACCAGGGAAACTATGACATAGTGGCTATCACAGGAATGTGGTGAGATGCATCACACGACTGGAGTGCCACAATCAATGGCTACAAGCTCTTCAGAGGGATAGAAAGGGAAGGAAGAGGGGTGGAGTGGTCCTGTATGATGGAGAATGCTATGAGAGCTTGGAAATGAAGTGTAGTCATGATGAGGTTGAGAGTGTTTGGATTAGGTTAAGGGCCAGTAAAGCTGATATTGCTGTGGGAGTCTGCTAAAGACCTCCCAACCAAAGCAGTGAGGTGGATGAAGCTTTCTATAAGCAGTTGGGAGAAATCTCCCAGTCACTTGTTGTTGTTCTTGCGGGGGACTTTAACCTCCCAGACATCTATTTGGAATACAACACAGCAGAGAGAGAACATTCCCAGAAGTTCCTGGTATGTGTGGAAGGTAACTTCCTTACACAGCTGGTAAGTGAGCCGACCAGGGAAGGTGCCCTCCTGGGCCTGTTTCTTGTGAACAGGTAAGATTTTGTGGGGGAAGTAAAAGTTGGAGGCCCTCTAGGGCACAGTGATCATGAGATGATTGAGTTTTTGATCCTTGGAGAAACAAGGAGAGGGGTCAGCAAAACTGCCACCTTAGACTTCCGGAGGGCAAACTTTGACCTGCTCAGAAGACTGATTGACAGAGTCCCTTGGGAGGTGCCTTGAAGGATAAAGGAGTCCAAGAAGGCTGGACATATTGCCAGAAAGAAGTTTTAAAGGCACAGGAGCTGCTGTCCCCATGGGCCCAAAAACCAGGAAGCGGGGTAGGAGACCAGTCTGGCTAAATAGCAACATTTGCCTGGACCTTAAGAACAAAAAGAGAGTCTATGACCTTTCGAAGAGGGGACAGGTCACTCATGAAGTCTATAAAGGTGAAGTGAACCTGTGCAGGGTGAAAATCAGGAGAGCCAAAGCACAGCTAGAGCTCAAACTAGCTACAGCTCTTAGGGATAATAAAAAATGTTTCTGTAAGTTCATTAACAGCAAAAGGAGGATTAGGGAAAATCTCCAGCCTTTATTGGATGCAGAGGGAGTCTTAGCAACAAAGGATGAGGGAAAGGCTGAGGTGCTCAACACCCACTTTGCCTCAGCCTTTAGCAGTGGAACTACCTGTTCCATGGGTACCCAGCCACATGAGCTGGGAGACAGGGAGAGGATGCAGAACGAGGTCATCACAATGAAAGAGGAAGTGGTCAGAGACCTACGACACCGCTTAGACACACACAAGTCCATGGGACCGAAGGGTTACATCCAAGGGTGCTGATAGAGTTGGTAGATGGGATCACCAAGCCACATTCCATTACTTACCTGAAGTCCTGAGCAACTGAAGAGGTCCCAAGGGACTGGAGGGTGGCAAATGTAACACCCATCTCTAAGAAAGGCAGAAAGGAGGATCCGGGAAACTACAGACCTGTCAGTCTGTAAGGTCATGGAGCAGATCATCTTGAGTGTCATTAGAAGACATAGAGTGGACAACCAAGGGATCAGGCCCTGTCAGCATGGGTTTATGAAAGGCAGGTCCTGCCTGATGAACCTGATCACCTTCTCTGACATGACGACCCAACTAATGGATATGGGAAAGGCTGTGGATATTGTCTGTCTGGACCTCCAAAAAGCATTTGACACTGTTCCCCATAGAACTCTCATAAAAAATGGGCTGCTCATGGGCTGGATGAGCAAACTATCTGTTGGACCAAGCACTGGCTGGACAGTTGGGCCCAGAGAGTGGTGGTCAATGGTCCAGTCCAGCTGGGGCCAGTCACAAGGGCTGTTCCTCAGGGCTCAGTGTTGGGACCTTTCTGTTTAACATCTTTATGGATGATCTTGAGAAGGACATTGAGGGTATCATCAGTGAGTTTGCAGATGACACTAAGCTGGGCAGGTGTGTTGATCTGCATGAGGATAGGGAGGCCCTACAGAGAGACCTGGATAGATCGGATCATTGGGCTGATGTTAATGGTCTGGGCTTCAACAAGGCCAAGTGGATCCTGCACTTGGGCCACAGCAACCCCAGGCAACGCTCCAGGCTTGGGAAGTGTGGCTGGAAAGTGTCTGCCAGAAAAGGACCTGGGGGCTCTAATTGACAAGTGGCTGAACATGAGCCAGTGTGTGCCCAGGTGGCCAAGAAAGCCCATGGCATCCTGGCTTGTCTTAGAAATAGTGTGACCAGTAGAAGCAGAGGGGTGATTGTCCCCCTGTGCTCAGCACTGGGGAGGCCACACCTGGAGTGTTGTGTCCAGTTTGGGGCACCTCCATTCCAGAGAGATCTCGAGGTGCTGGAGAGAGGTCAGAGGAGGCAACAAAGCTGGTGAAGGGCCTAGAGAATCAATCTGATGAAGAAGGCTTGAAGGAGCTGGGAATGTTTAGTGGAATGGCTTCAAGCTGCAACAGGGCAGGTTTAGACTGGACATTAGGAAGACTGTTTTCGCAGAAAGAGTGGTTAGACACTGGAATAGGCTGCCCAGGGAGGTGGTGGAGTCACCATCCCTGGATGTGTTGAAGGGTTGTTTGGATGTGGTGTTGATGGATATGGTTTAGGGGAGAACTTTGTAGAGTAGGGATGATGGTTGGACTTGGTGATCCCAAAGGTTTTTCCAACCTGAATAATTCTGTGAAAGCTCAGTATCCAGTCATTTCCATTGCTTCTTTTCAGACAAACCCCTGCCAGAATTACAGGTTATTTTCACAGTTTCAGAAATGCTGTAGCTTACAATATTTTTTCCAGCTCTCTGCAGAGTCATTAGCTTGCTTACAGCACTTAAAAGAAAAATGTGGTGCTTAGGAGACTTAGCTTCTGTTTGCTGTCTTTACCACCAACTAATTGGTTGGATAACGAGCAAATATTTTTCCTCTGTTCCTCAATTTCCCAGCATTTTGACTTGCAACTAGGAAGAGAAAACACTGCTAATGGTTGGCAGATAGCGAAGGGAAGCCTGTTGTGGTGAGGCAACCAGAGTCAGGCTGGAGATGTGTGATTGCAGCTCTTGCTTCCAACAGTTGCTCATGCTGCATTTTGTGCCTCCTCTCTGTGTCCGCATCACAGGCTTGGTCCTACACAGGACTTCAGAGCAGGTGCCTGATGGGGAAGGGAAGTGGTGAAGGTCTGCAGGAGCAGCATTTGGAGGGAGCAGCATCATGTGAGGAGCAGTAACTGTGTGGATATGTGGGAACAACACTTCCAAGAGACTTGATAAGAGCACCTGAATGATCCTATTATCAGGGTAACCACGGTGGGAAGAGGCAGCTCCACACACAAGCATTACCTTGATTTAAAGGCAGGGTTTGTGCCTTTCAATTCTGAATTCCCTGGTCTGGCTGGGTTTGATTCAGAGCTGAACAAAGTGTTGCTGGTGCATTGCAAGAGGGTGCCCTTCCCCCGGCTCCGTTAGTGCAGTCGCTGCCTGTTCTTAATAAAGCTTCTTGTAAAGGCTGATGGGAAGCGTGGGCATCCTGAGCACCAGGAGAGAAACAGAGAGCTGACCTGACAAGCAGGAGCTGACCTCTTCAAGGAACTGATCTGTTGTACCAGGACGCTCCTGCCATAAACAGCAAAGCCTCCCGTCAGGGTGGCTTTGGCCACGCGTTGCGAAGCGCTGCTGCACGGTGAAACCTTCACCCCAGCTTCAGGGCTTGGGAAAGATGACTTTTGGCTTGGCTCCATGCTGATGGCCCCATGTCCAGACCCAGCACCCAGGAGCAGCTTGTGTCAGGGTCTGAAATAACCCATAGAATCATAGCATGTTTTGGGCTGGAAGGGACCCTAAAGATCACCGAGTACCAACCCCCCTGCATGGGCACCTCCTGCTAGATCAGGTTGCTCAAGGCCCCATCCAGCCTGGCCTTGAAGACATCCCAGGAGGGGGCATCCACACCCTCCCTGGGTAGCCTGTTCCAGCATCTCACATCCCAAAGGTCATCTTAACCTTCCTGGCTGCCTGGGAGGGAGCATTTGTCTTTCTAGCATGTTAAATCACAGGTTGTGTTCAGGTCAGACATCCAGTGACAGTCTAGCAGGAGGTTCAGTCTGAGAGCAGCATCTTGGTGCCACCTCCCTGCTCTCGTGTGTGGTTTTGCTAGCGGAAGAGGGGGTGCATTGTGTGCTTGTTAGCTTTTTCCCACTATCTCAATTCAGTTGTTTGATATATTGGAATAATCTCATTTATCTAGTAACTCCTCATTGTCTCTGAAGACAATACTTAGTTTTGGAGTTTGTGGGACCACAGAAGCCACTCCATTTGTGGAGACGGCCACAGTTGCCACCTGCTGGTGTGCAAGAACATCTTAGTCTTAACACAGTTACCTACACATCCCATTAGACCTGAACCCATTGCCCCTGCACCTGTGGAAGGGCTGCAGAAGAGGCCCCTTGCAATTGCCAACACATCTCTCTCAATATCCAATTTCCAAGGCCTGTGGCTCAGAAACCTTAATGCTGTTTACTGCAGCATGTGATGGATAATGGCATTTCTCAACAGCTGTTTTCATTTAAAATTTCCAAGCTTCTTTTTGCTACGTGGCTTTTGGTGATGATGCAGCCTCGTACTTCCTGGGTGGCAGGATGGGAAGTGGTATTCTCCAGCTCAAACAAAGCCAACCCAAAAATTTTATTAATGAAGATTTGCAGCTGTTCCTGGGACTTGGCAACTGCCTGCAAAAGCTGGTGACAGGAATCATCTTGTGAAACCTACCCATGATAAATATCAAGTGGGAGTGATTAGCAAGAGGTGGTTAATCTGTGAGCGGGTTTTGTGTGTTGGCTGGGGAATAATTTGCTTTCCAGTGGCAGCAGAATGTATTATTTTTCTTTCAGCCTCCTAAAGATGCCACAGACCTGAGCTTGTAAAGCCACAAGTGTAACAGCTACTCACCTCCTTTACAAGCCAGGGTTGATCAGCCCTGGAAGGGAGAAGGACCCAGTGAAGCCTGAAAAGCTGCAACATGTTCAGGGAGGAGGAGAGGGAAGGGTTAAAACCAGGCAGGGTTTTTTTGCAGGTGAAGGCAGCGTTGGTAGTTATGGTAGATAATAATCCTCCTCCATCTGGGCTGAAAAATTTGCTAATTGAGACAGGATCATTTCCTGCAGGAGAAATAGCCTCCCTGTTTTCAGGGCATTAAGTGCCCCTTGTTGCTAGGGCCAGAGGCAGGGGTCCCTTTGGAGATGTTCCCCACATCATCCAGAGACTGGTTTAGCTAAAAGAGTGTTAACTATTTTCCTCCTATTTTCCTCCATCCGTGGCACTTTCCGTCTCCGCCTTGTTACAGGCTTGGCAGGGGAAAGAGGTGGGAGGGGGAAGAGAATAGGAACAAAATCTTTCATTTCCATTTCCAGAGCTGTGTTTCGGCTCCCAAAGAGCAGGGAACTGATGCTCTCAGAGCTGCCTCTGACAGCTCAATGCCGGGGGGAAAACCTGGGCTTCCATTTCCAGCCCTGTCCCCCGCGGGCAGAGCCAGCTGAGCTGAGGAGTTCATGGGGATCAGCAGGGAGAAGGAAAACAATTTGATCAAGGGGCCCTGGAGTCAGGCACACGGGAAACTGGTCTGGTGGGGTTTTTCAGCTTTAATCAGCGTCAAGTTGATTTTATTTTTAGAGAAGTGATGATATTAAAAGCAGGGGGTGGGGAGGGGCAAGTAAAGCACCTACAGGTATGCAGGGCAGAGCCCCCATCAGCTGTTCAGTCGGTCCTTCCTAAATAGCTCCAAGCATTTTAGAGCTCATTATGTGAGAAGTAGGAGGGAGGGTGGGG
>NW_009952368.1:997777-1056646 GCF_000747805.2 Chaetura pelagica
GGTGGGGGACTAGGGTGGGGGTGGTGGTGGTTGCAGGTGCAATAAATTACATCCTGTAGCCATGCATATCTAATTCATTAACACTGGGCTTCTCTTTTGTAGCATTTGGAGGGGGATCATTTTATGCTACAACCAGTGTGGCTTTGGGGGGTAGGAGGAATCGGTGGGAAAGCTGCTTTGCTATGTCAGTGTTGGGACTGGATCTGCTGCCAGCGGTGGAATGAATGGTGGTGATGGGTCCATCAGCCCAGGGAGGACGGGACAGCAATTACAGTAATTTCTGGTGCTCTCAAGGAGCTGTCTCGTGTCCTGTCACTGTTCCTGGCCAGCTTTAGGTATTTATAAGAAAGACTGAAGAAAATTGTGCAGCAGGCAGATACGAGGGGTCATCTACCCTTCAGACAGTTACTGTCCAAATTCCTAACTGCTAGAAGCTACTTTAAGACCTGAAGCCTGAAGTTTTTCTTGTCTGCCCAAACTGTTCCTCCCTTTAAGCATCAACTGCCCTTACCCTCATTGTTCATAATAAACCTTTGATTCTTCCCAAACCCACCCCAAAGTCAGGTTCTTATGGAAGTGAGATGGTTGTTTGAGGGGGGTCACATCCCCTTTTTACAGGCAGCGAAAGGAGATTTGTCTCCAAATGTTTCCCTCAGGTTTCTGAAATGTTTTTCATCAGTGCGGAAAAAGTAAGGGACACCTGTCTGGCACACTGTTGCCTGGAGAAGTGCTGCTTTCATCTGCTTTCTCTCAGCCCTAAATTCTACCCTGTTAATGATGCTCACATATATGTGTATTATGTATATGACCATCATATACATATTATTTTTTCTAGTGATCTGAATTGCCCCAGCAAAGATAATCTAAAATCAGCCTTGAGGGAAGATGAAAGTTGACTGTCTTTCCATGCCAGAGAAGGTGAAAACAAGAGGGTTTTCAAACTTCTTTGACATTTTCCTCTTCTTCTGAGTGAAAGGCAGCTGGAAACCAATCATAGAAGGCTTCCAGCCTGGGCTCCAGCTGCCAAGAGAATTATTAGTCTCTTTTTTTCAGCCTAGTCTCAGTAAGGGCTTTTTTACATCCCAAGCCAGGAAGGTGAAATAAAACACTGATGCTTGATGGTGCATAGGCAGGTCTGTCTTTAAACGTGCAGCTGCAGCCAGCAGTGAAGAGGTCAAGTCATACGATGCCATCTCCTCTCCCAGCCTCTGTCAAGCAAAACAACGAATTTCCATAATTTTGCTCGGAGTGCGACAAAGCCCCTTTGTTGCAGAGCTCACACTGTTCCTGCAAAGACAATGAGTCTGTGCAGTGTAATTGTGACCCTGTGCTGGCAGAAATGCCACTGTGGCTTAATGAAGAATCCTAAGCAGGGGGAAAAAAATCCACAACTTTAATGCTTTCTCACCAGCCCACAGAGGTGAACTGTTCCTCTTGATAGAATAATGGGTAAAAATTGGCCAGTACAGTTCTCATCCTACCCCAATTAATCAAGGTAATTGTCTGCTTGCAATGAGCCACTTTTGTCTCGCTACCTCCTGTGACCCCTTTGAATTTTGTGGCATTGGTGGTGATACAATCATGTGAGTCCCATGCCCAGGTCTTTGCTGAAGAACAAAAGAGAGTGGCAATGGCCGTGGCTTCGTGGCCATACTGGCCAGTTGGTGGTGGTGGGCAAGTGGAGGCTCCAAAGTGGAGCCACAGGTGACTTAGCCTGATCTTAGCAATCAACAGCTTACTCATCCCAGCTTTGAGTGTCATGCTCTAGTAACCAGGCAGTGCTTGTTGCTCATATAGAAATCCCAGTCGAATGCCTTCATTGTCACACAGCAGTGTTTCCTTTGTGGATAACAACTCATACTGCAAGTGTTAACGTAGCCTGTGTCGTCCGGATTTGTGTTGTGGGATTGTTGTAAGCTCTGATTGAAGCTCTTTCTGTGATTAGGGTATTTATTCAGATGTGAGAGGGGGAGTCTCTGTTGTCTAGTAAGATCTGAGTTTGCAGTGCATCTCTGAGGGGTGCTTAGAGCTGCACTTTGTGAAGTTAAGCTAATGAGTGGCATGCACGAGATCTCTGTTCTCCTCCATCCCATCTCTCACCATTGTCTCACTGAAGTTAATACATCACTTGCAGGGGAAGATTCACAGTCTAGATGTTGTCTGGGATTTTAGCAGTCATCTAAAGGGCATTGTGGTCAGAATGTCATCCTCTCTGCAGGACATAGATGTTTTCCAGCAGAGATGGACACATGGACACACAGCAGAAGGGGCAAAGGCATGAGCTCAGCTTCTTGTCTGCCCAAGAACAAGAACTCTGGAGACATGAGAAATGTCTTGTCTGGTTGTATGGAAGAAAGAGGACATCAGGTATGGCAAGGGCTTCTAATCCAGCAGCTGCAGAAGTTGAGAGGCAAAGTTGCTCCACCCGAGCTGCAAACTGACATGCTTCTTTCCAGTCGTCGAGGACATCAGTTGTGATTCCTTAATTGGGATGAATGTGTAATGGGGGAAGAGGATGGCAGCACAATCTATCAATTCTGCTGATGAGAAATGCTAGGAAGTGGCACCCTCCCACAGTCTGGCAGGCTCTCAGACCCCCCACTGCACACCTCATTGTCCCCTTGGATGCTTCATCTGGGCAGTGTTCACCCTTCATGATGACAGAGTGATAGAAAGTTTCTGCAGTGTTATCTGATTATTACCTACCCCCTCTCTGTTCCTTTTGGAGGTTCCAAGACACCGTGGGTTGCTAGATCTGGACAGACACTTGCAAGGTGAGGAAGAAGGATGTCCATACTTAGGGTCCTGTCTGGTATATATAGTATTTCTAATTCTATGGGTTAGGCAGGAAGCTGGGAGGTATAATAAAATCCACAAAGCTTGGTGTTGCAGTACAAATGTGTGTCCAGGCCAGGCAATAAAGCAGGTAAATTATCCTGTGGGTTGTGAACAGTGCAGGCTATAAAACCTGTTCCTTCTCACCTGCCTCCAAGTGAGTGTCTTGGCAGTGTCTCAGAGTCCTTCACCCTGTGAAATGTCCTTGTGGATCTTGCACCCAACTTTCTCACTTTCTCCATCCTCAGGCACTTCAGACACTCACCATTAGTGTTACCCTCACAGGCTGGACTTTGTCAAATGCTTCCCATCCACCTGAAAGACACATGCCAATTGCAGCTCACTTGTCCACAGAGTCAAGTAATCTCTTCACAGACTTCTAACAAGTTAATAAGGATTGATCTGCTTTTCATGAGATCATGTTGACTGTTGTTAATGAACCTGGGCATTTTCAAGCCTTTCCCTTCCCTTAAAAATTAGCATCCAAATAAATACTCTTCTTCCAGTCAATGGACAGGTGATTTTTTTTCTATGTATCCCCAGCATGCATTAAGATTTTGCTTGAAGGAGGCACCCCTCCAGCTTTAGTCATGTTGGTTTTGGAGAGGGGCTTAAGTTCATCTAAAGCTTACCCTTGGTACCAAAAAAATACAGAGTTAATGATAATTGTCTTTCTCCTTGAGGGACAGGTTGAGGAAGCAGGTTCAGGCCTGATTGTTTTTGAAAGATACATAAGATTTAATTGCTAGCCATCTGAAAGCAGCCAGATCTTGATTTTCTTCTGGAGAGGCAAATCCTTGAATAGTACAAATAAAGATGGGAAGGACATCTCAAGAGGAGCCCTTGGAGCCAAGAAATTAGTGACTTTTCCCACAAAAAAACCCACCCTATTGCTGTTAGCAACTCAGATAATCCACCCTGCTGTCAGTAGCAACACCAGGAAGAGATGTTACAGTAATGGAGTCTTTGAGAGATCACTGGTTCTTCTTGTATAATTGTCCACATACTTGCACTCTCTGTTCCCTGTCTTACCCATTTTAAGGGAAATCCGTAGGATTGGACTCCTGCTTTGTCATTGCTTCCCCTGTTTGTTAAATCCCTTGTGTGCATGTTACCATCTGATCCCTAATGCTTTCTGTCAGTTTTAAGTTCCCCTAAGCTTTTATTGACCATTTTGTGTGGTATCTGCACACTCCCTAATTCCTCTACTCCTCTCCCTGGGGATCTGATCCCTGACTTAGGCAAATCCTCATCCTCTTCATTTGCGAATGCAGATGCAAAAGTAAATACTGAAAATGTCGGTGTCAGCTTCTTATCCTCCTCTGCCTCCAATTTTCCTCTGTCACTCTTTTCTGCACTGTATCCACTTATCTCCTGTGTATATATAATGGTCTTTGCTGTTTTTATAAAAGCCAGGAGATTCTCCATCTCTGTCTTTACTCCTTTAATTACACACTTGTGTGTTTACCTTCCCCAACCTGTGTCCCCTACTTCTAACACATCCCTACTTCTAAGCCAGGGAGTTTTCTTTATACTCTGCTTTGATTAAAGATGGGAGCACACCACAATCCTGTGTTTTGAAAACTCAAACCCTTGGGCTGTTGGAAGCTGAACCTGAATTCTGCATCAAGCCCATGACTGTTTTGTCTCTGCTTTGAGCACTGTCCTGATTCCTGGGGTGGTGATGGAGAATCTGACACCCTGGGAGCGCTCTGAGTGATGTGCTGTAGGAATCACAGAATCATAGAACTATTCAGTTTGGTAAAGACCCTTGGGATCACCAAGTCCAAGCATCATCCCTATCATCATCCTCCTGTCTGTGAGCTGAAGATGGCATTTCCTACAGAGAGAAGAAGAAAGAGTTGTGCAGGTGAAAGCTCCTGCAAAGGGCAAAAGTGGGAGCTGGGTGGTCTGTTCCATTGGGATTTTGTTGTGGATGCAGGGGGATTTTGGGAGAGGCCATACCAAAGGTGCATGTGTAGTTTACACCAGGACATGAGCAGGAAACGGCCAGAATGTTTTGAAGCATCCTGCTCCTCGGGGAGCTGCAGCCCTGGTGGGATGATCCATGCCTTGTGCTGACATCTGATCTGCCCCAAGCCTCATGATTTGTGGCCTGATCGTTGCTGGTGTCATAACCTGGTTATGAATCTTTTTTTTTTTACCTGCAAATGCCACACAATAGTGTTTATCACATAAGAATTCCCATCAGGAAGATGTCTTGTTGTATGATGTACAGCAATACTAAACGTTAGCACAGCATAAGGGCTCTGCTTTTTGCAAGATGCAGCGGTTTGTAATTTCAAGATCAATATGATGATGTGGGTTTTTTTTATTTTAATGAATAAACTACACTGGTGTTTGTTGTTTACCTGCTTTCTGATTTTTTAACAAGTGGCTCTAGTGATAATTACTGAAATTGTGTAGTCACAGAAGGAGGGGGGAAGGCGGGGGGAAACCTGGATCCTTCATAACTATCCAACTGGGCAATTATCTCCATACTGTATATGCTGCTTTTCTATAAATGTTGAAATTCAGTAATTACCACTAGAGCCAGCCGTGACATTTCGAAAGCAGATACATAACAAATAGGGATGCCATGGAGTCATTAAAATTCAGATATCAAAACAGCTCTCTCTATTCTTTTCTTGCATGAATCCATCTCTTTGTTTCATGAGGAATTCAGTTGCCAATTAAATACCTTTCCTTTTCCTTTTTTAAAAAAATATACTTTTTCCCCTTTTCTCTTTTCCTTTTACAAATTAATTCTAATCTTTGTGAAAAGAGATGAATTGACAGTTGTGACAGTTGGTGCTTTAGGAAAAAACATGGATGGGTTTAGTCCTTGCTGAGGAGCCCAGCCAGGATCCCCCCAGCCTTTGAAGTGGCAAAGTTGTATAAAAAATTTAGGGGGGAAGGACATTTTTCCCTGTGATTCCCTTTTTCTCCTTCTGGCTCCATTTTTTCCATCTCGTCCTCTAAGGGAAAAACATATTTTAAGGTTTGCTAATAACTTTGGGAATTTTTTTTTTTTTGCCTGTCCTGCCTGGGCTCTGGTTTCATCACCAACAGGAATAGCTCAATTATTTCCCAAACTGTTATTCAGGCTGCAAACTCGGAGCGATTGCTGGCATCTGGCAGTTGGGGTTTTTGTGTTTTGGTTTTTGTTGCCTTTTTTTTAAAAAAAACCAACAATCTTGTCTTGTTTACGGGTTTGACTCTTGGAAGACAGGATTTGATGCCTCCCAATCAGTCGCTAATGAAACGGAGGGATTGACAGTGTGGAATTGATCCTTCCTTTGTAATCCCCTAACAGCGAGACATGTTTGTTTCTGAAGCTGTCAGTGGGTTGCGTGTAAACCAGGTGTGATGAGGAACCCGTGTGCTGAAAACAAGGAGAACAGTGGTTTCCTAAACCTCACAAGGAGGAAAACCTGTAGGGTTTCTACGCCTCCTCTCTTGCCATGGCTGACTGTCACTCGTGTATTTTTCCCTGCATGTCTTTTAGAGACAGCAGGGTGAATTTGTTTGGAGACGGGCTGACATATGTGGAGGTAATCCTGATCCTTAAGCATGGGTAAGCACCAGGAGCCTAAATAATTATAATAAAAGGGCTTGGAAAGGTCCATACTCCGAAGACCCACAGCTTTTGTCTCTCACACCTTATCTCCACACTTTCTCTAGAGTTTGCTCATAGCAAAGTTCTCTGCACTTCTTGGTTGACACCCTGAACCCTCTATTTCAGGAAGATTATTTGTTGCATTCTTCCTCTACAAAATAGTTCAACTGAGACTGTAATAGTTGGGTTTGCACTGCACTAAAGGAGGAGCTTTATTAGCTTGTACAATTTTGAGGTGCCTCAGGTCCATCCCTCGGTAGTCCAGTAGAGGACAGTTTGGATTCCTCCTCCATCAGCTCCTCACAGGGAGCTAAGCCTTCAGTGAGACACACTCAAGGAGAGCTTGTCTAAGGTTTATTCTAGAGCCTGCTGCTTGTGTGTTAAGGTGAATAGGAATTATATTCACTTCAAGGAGAGATGAGGCGCTTGCGTTGACTACCTTATCATTTATACTAACAAGAAGAGCTTAAAATGTTAGCATATTCTTTTGAAAACAGAGCTTTGCATCCTATTAAGAGGAAGGAAACAGAACCCGTGGTGCATTATATTTCCAAGCGCCTGTCAAGAAACACTTGGGGCTGTTGCCTGCTTCCTGAACATCCAGCTCGAGGAATAAATACTACCTGTGTGCTGATCCCCTAACCAAGAGACAGGAGATGCTGTTCAATAGAAGTCCCAACCAAACACCAATCCTGGAGCTGTATCGGACAGGAGCTCTGGGAACTAGGGTTTTGAGAGCTGCAAAATTTGTCCATGTGGAAGATGTGAGTAGAAATGCGTCTTCCAGCTTGGTTTTGGAGGGTGAGGGAATTTGGATGAGATTTCTCCAGGTTGTGGCACTGGGGATTTTGGCAGGGTGGTTTCTAGCCTGGCTGGAATAGAGAGGAAAAGCAAACTTAATTGAATGTCTCTGATTTGGGAAAAGAACATGAACGTCAAGGTTGCATCCTGCTGGTGTCAAAGGGTTGGTTGAGGTGCAAGGGAATATGCTGAAAGTGGACATGCAGGAATGTCATGTGCTAAACTGGCTGCTGCTTACTGTGCCCTAAAGCTGCTCATGCACTGCTGGAGAAGGCAGGAAGTTCTGCCTGCATTGGTGTAAGTAGAATCTTTGTTTTAAGGAAAAAATGAGAGAAAACCTCAAATCCCAAACACAAAAACTCAAAAAGCCCTTCCCCGAATTCGACTTTTGGAGATTGCTGCTTGGCAATTTGCTAACTTGAACTTTTAGCACCACTGTTCATCTTCCTAGAACCAAAATCCATCTTGAGGGCAGGAAGCAAGTTAACATGTGCTGCTTGGGATGTGTGGAGTTGCTTCCTCAGTCCTGCTGAGTCTTTTACAGTTGCATCCTCCAGTCTGGAAGGAGATCACTCGTGTACCGTTCCGCTCTTTGCCATCTCTGCTGAGCTGCACAAGGACGTGTGCAGCTCCCATAGCAACTCAGGTTCATTTTTTAGGTGAAAGTGGATGTTTTCATTTGGGGGGAGGCTCAGCACAGTATCCTCAAAGAGCAGCTTTCCTGGGCTGAGGAACCAGAGACAGATTTTAAAAGACAACATTTTTATTTCTGTAAAGGCCCCACAGCTATAAGTGTGTCTTTGCCTGCCTGCTGATGAGTGGGTCTGGAAACTGAGATCCTCAGTTTACTGTAAAGCATCACAGAGCTGGGTTAGCCAGCAGAGGAGAGCTTGCATACTGGGTGAAGCATGGACACATCCTTCACAGCTCCATCCTGCATGAGCTGCAGATTAGGCAAGGAATGACATCAGGCAAAGAAGGACATCACAGGCTGGATACATCTTTATTGTCATCTGTGTTATCTCAGTGCAGTCACACTGACACTCGCTGAGCAGGTGAAATGAGGATGTCTACCTGTCCTTTCTCATCAACAGTGCTGCATCTGAGATCCCTCTGACGGGTAGAGCACTGTTCTCTTCCCTGTCCATTTTGATTAATTTGCTGCCTCATTTCTGGAGTATGTGAATTTCTCTTGGCTTTGCTCTTTCCCTTCATGCCGAAGTTTCTCCCCCCACCTTTTAACCATAATTCTGCTACAAAGCCCTATCCTATCTAGGCTGGCCTGGCACAGTGACACTGGCAGGTGATATGCTTATTCCCTGTGTGACACAGAGCACAAAATGCAGCTGTGAATCCTCTTTCCAAGACTCCAGAAACCACTGATAACACCAAGGCACTGGCCAGAGAACTGGCCAAAGCTCTGCCACTTTCAGGCACTTCAAACCCAGCCATATCAGCAGAGCTTTGGGCTTGCACAAAGTACTTTCAGCCTCAGCACAGAGGAGGGAATAAAAGCTCTGCAACAGTGAAGTCCGTTGGAAAGGTTTCTTGTGTCTGCAGTAAGATAATATATGGTAATGAGGACAGCACCGAGTTGCTGTAAGTTACAAGAACTTATCACTGCTCTCTGCTGTCGTGGCACATTCCCGGGATTCGCTTTCGCCAGAGCAGCGTGAATAGATTTATTTTGTATTGTTAGACTGTCAAGCCACTGCAGAGCAACAACTTCCAAATGATAACTTCTCCAGCGTGCACAAGTTGTGAATTACATGCTTTTAGTTCCCAGCAAACAAACAGGGTGGGTTAACAGCTGCTCTGCAGAAACCTTCCTCCTGCTCCCTCTCTGTTCCTGCTGCCTGCAGTGAGCTGCTCTGCATTGGCTCCCTCCTACCAAATAGACATAAATATATGTACTCAAGGAGGAATGAACCCTAAGGAGAGGTGGGATTGCTGTCTCCTGCCACCTAAGCTGGGCAAGTTTGGGTTGATCTGGGAAAAGCTGGGTGTAAATAAGGACAGGTGGCCCAGGCAAGGGGATGTGTTGTGGTGGGACATCTCCTTTCCTTGCCTGATGAGTCAGTGTTTCTCTGCTGGGGCTTTGGTCCCTGTTGCTATCCCCAGAAATGAGGATTTGAGTTTATAGGTGTTGGCAGGTGACTTCAGCATAGAAACCATCCACTGCAGCCAGGCCACATGGAACTGGAGGCTGTGGGTGTAATGGTGTAATTGTCCATAGCTGTAGGTGACAGCTTGAAAATGTACCCATCAAAGGGGTGTCCTACAGCAGGCTGGGTACTTCAGCCTTTACACAAGCGATATGGGCATGGAGATAACTCCTGTAAGAGCAGGAGTTCCTCTTGGATATGGAATAAAAGGGAAGGACTGTGAATTGAAGCCATGGAGATGAAACATATAAGGAGACTGGGAGGAGAGCCCAGACTTTTGTATAATTGTTCTAAAGCTTTTATTTAGTCCTGAAAAGGTAAAAATAATGGCTGGTCCTCAGTATTCACAACTGAATTACTTTTTTTTCCCCCTTTCCTCTGGCTCCGATGAGTATCTACAGGCATTTATATCTTCTTGCAGTGGGTGTTGCAGATGGAGCTCTGATCTGCATGGGTTTTTTTCAGATTAATACTATTATTGGATAGGAGCAGAACTTCACAGAG
This sequence comes from Chaetura pelagica, assembly GCF_000747805.2. Taxonomy (NCBI): domain Eukaryota; kingdom Metazoa; phylum Chordata; class Aves; order Apodiformes; family Apodidae; genus Chaetura; species Chaetura pelagica. The sequence continues at coordinate 1,007,702 of NW_009952368.1, forward strand.
ACTGGTACTGCAGTGGCAGTGCCACCTGCCTCAGGGGACAGAGGAATAGGCACCAGGTTGTGAACACAAAGCCCTGTGCTGTAGCCTTCAGGCTGGAAAGTTTCACTCTCGTTTTTTTAATATTCCAGCAGAGTTTGAGCCTGTATCAAGAAACTTCTTTGAAAAGGAAATTACAGCCATAGAAGTCTTTGCAGAAAGGCAAAAGGAATGCAAGGTTGTTTAAAGGGATTATTTGCTGACCGTGCCAGTTTACTTGTAATGTTATTTAAAAATTTGGTTTAGTAGGGGGGCCTTCTGACTTATTTATTTATTTAATAAGCTGCCAGCTTACAAATTGCAAAACTTCTGCAGTTCCTCTTATCTTCTGCAGAACCACTGAGATGGCAAAATATATTCTCCATCTCAACAATTCAGCCTATATTTGTATGAGGAAATTGGAAAGCAAGTTGTTTTTCTTCGTTTGCATGACAATACCCGGAGTGTTTAATTTGTGATAGTTAATGTGCCAAAAGAATGGGCCAGCAGTTTGGCTCCGATTTGTTGCTGGTGTTGTCGCCATTGTAATTAAAATTGATTTATAAGTAAAGGCAAAGACAACAATAGGCGGGGTCATGGAGTTCAGATCTCCTACTGGAGATGCTGAAGGAGTTTTGCTGAATTAAATTTTCAGGGTTGTGCTTCTAATTAGTCAAATACTTCCAAGTGGATGATGGTGGAGAAGATCAGACCAAAATGGGAGCAGGCAGCAACAACAGCTGAACCTCCACTGGCTTTGTAGGACCTGGAGTCCTGTGGAACATCCTTAGTGGGACGGACACCCAGGTTTTAGAGCATAAAAATCACATACCAGGAGTGACTTAATCCTTGACTCGTTGCATTAATTTGGCTGCAGCAATCCATCTCTGCTGGTAACAGCTCAGGGCAGGTAGTAAGCACTTGATTGGATTGGGGAATCCCTTGAATGCAGGGAAAGCATCTGATTTAAGCTCTGATGTCAGGCATCCCCTGTAGTTTGCTGGTATTTCATGTCATGCTGGTAATACTGAAGATTGTTTAATGTTTTGGGTAGGGTCTAAAAGTGCAAGCTATGAGGCTTGTACTCCCAGGGTTGGTGTTGTTTTTTTTTCAATCAATGCAGGGAAACAGTCAACTTCAGGAGATTATTTGTCTCAGCTGAAAATAGGCATGTGAAGGAGACTTGCTGCTAAAAGTGCTCATTTCTCTCCTTTGACTGTAAAAGAAATCTCAGGTGATTGATTCATTCTTCTGTGTCTGTCTTGAGGTATCTATCCTGCTTGCTTCAAACAACTTTGAAGCTTTTTGGTGCTTTCAGAGTATTTTAAGAATTGAATTTCCTGACTCGCGCTGTACGTCACTAGATTAATCCTGGAGCTGGAAGCAATCTGTTCCAAGTGAGACAGCACAACTGTAATTATGAAGCTGTCGAGACAACAAGAAGTGTTTTGGACAACCAGTTTGGTCACAAAGGAGTTTAGAAAAGCAGATTTAGGCCAATGTCAAATAGGGTTTGAAAATCTCACTGCTTGCTCTTCAGAATAGCAGGAGCACAGATTTTGTGAGTAATCCATATACTTCTTCAGCACAAAGAAATATTAACATTAGATAGGGATCATCTGACTTTGTAAATGAATAAATAAGGCCAGAAAGATTGAATAGTTGGAGAAAAATGTGTAGCAAATGAATATCCATTTCCCTTGCCCTCCACAAGCATGGGACAAGGTTGGAAAAAGGCCGAAATGTTGGTCTTTTAAAATATGGGTCACTGAGGAGATGGAGATCTTTCACTGGAGGAAATATGCCTACACATCCTTAACGACTGTAGTTACCTTGAGTGTGTTTTTCCCCTTGTGTTCAATTACTAGGGGTGTCATAGGTATTAAAGTTATATTTTGAGGGGGTTGAAACTTATATTGTGAAAAAGAACAGAATGAAGCTAAGTATAAAGCACTATTTGAGTGCTGCTTCAGGACTGAGGCTCATAAAAAACATCATTAATATCTGATAAAAGTTCCCCTACGAGAAGGGATTTCTCCACCCATAGTGCAACTACTACCAGTAGGACACAAAGCCCCTGCAATAAAATATTTTTCCATTCAAAAACAACCTGTGAGGATGGAGAAGTGTCAGGAAGCCATGGCCACCTCCCCTACTCCATACCCCAGGAGGGAACTGAAGCTGGGACATCCTACCTGTCACACCTGACCCAAATAGGGGAGGGAAGCCCATGAAAAAGCAAAAAAAAATTGCACATCATTATGTAGTAAGCCATATTTGCCACTATGATATTTCAGGGGAGACCTGACTTTATGAAGCATTCATGAGCTTGGCCTCCCTGTATGCACTTTTTTTTTTTTTCCCTTGGTTATTAGGAAATATTCAAATACTGCAAACAAATGTCAGGCTGCAGAATATTCATGAAGTCTCCTGTTCAAGTCGGTCCCCCAAGTCACTGCTGGCTGGAATACATCAAGCTAATGTTGATTGCCTACATTTAGAGTTGAATAAAGATATTCCACTAAGTAAGTGCAGAGCTGTGCTTTCTGATTTTAAGACTCTGGGAATTTGAAAAGGTTCACGCAAGTCCCAGTGCCAGAGAGCTACTCTTGGATGTTGTTTTTCTATGTGCTTAACCATCTCTTGATATTAAGGGTGAAAATTAGCTCAGCTACTGCTGGCCATCTAAAATTCCTCTCAAAACACTTTATCTGTGCTCCTCTCTTTAGTCAAGAACAGCAAGCAATTACATCCTGCAACATGACAAAATGCCAACATTTTGGAACAAAATATAATTTAAAAACCAAAGCAAAACAACAAAAAACCCCACCCTACACCCACCCAAACAAACCACCTCAGCTTGGTTACATTCTTTCCTTTCAACATATGCAAACCATGCTGTAATGAGTCTTGCTTACTTTTGAAATAACATTTCATTTCAACACAAGACAGAATTGCCTGAAGATGATGTGCCACCGCTTTGAAAAGGACTCTGTAAATGCTGTCTGTTTTGGTCAAGCTGGAAACAGTTTTGCAAATAAAATCAGGGATTCAGACAATATAATGGTGGGGAATCGTTTGACTGAAAACAGGAAAGTTTACCCAGATTTATCTCCCTGCTTATGAGTTTGGATAATACACGGGAGAAGAAGGAGAAGGGGACAAGGTGATCCCAGGAGAACAAAATTAGGAAGAGGAGTGGTTTGATGGGGCTGACAAGATGTAATAAAACCCAGTAGATGAAAGGTGAAGGTTTCAAGCAAATTCAGCTAGAAAATAAGCAGTATCTTTAATAGGGAAGCTAATTAGCACTTAGCACAATGTGCCAGGGGTTATGGTAGATGCCTTGTTTCTGGCACAGTTTCAGTGGGAACCAGATGTTGTGCTTACATCCCGGTGTTGTATTCCAGCGGGAAGTGCTCACATGCCAGAGGTCAAAACAGCTGATCCCAGTGGTCCCCAGTCCTCAGAAACCTGTGGATCCAGTGCTGCAAGAGAGTCTTGTGTTGCCTTTCTGTAGCAGCCCCGTGATTTTCAGTACCCACCCTTAGCACGCAAACCACGGGGAGAAATAATTACATTGACTAGAAACAGTGGGTTCCCAATGAAGATTTACGGTGCCTGTACAGAGTGTGCTCCTAATGAACAGAAATGTCAGGCCAAAATAACAGATGAGAAGGATTATATTCTCTGAGGTGTGTTGTGTTGTTACCCTGCCTTTTTGTTAGGTTATCTGGAGATAACTTGCTACAGCTAGAAGTGGGTGTTGGATGAGAAGGACCAATGAGTTGATGGAAAAGAAGGGAATCCCTCACCTCTTCTGAGATGCCAATTAGAGGGTTTAATCTAGATTTGTTAGCTAAGCATCCAGAACAGGCATCAGGAGTGGCTGGGAGGGGAGATGCCCTGGTGTGGGGCTGTGGGAAGCTCTGGACTTTCCTTTCTCCTGCTGTCCCAGCTCCTGATCCTGAACTGCTTCATGTAACCATCAGCTTCTGACCAAATCTCACTCCATTTATGTCAGTTGCTTTGCAATCTGCTGTTCTTCAGACAGTGCATCTACTCGGAAGAAAATACAAGAGACCTTAAACCTTGCTCCTAATTTTTCACTCCCTGTTAAAATTGCTGCATAAGGGTATTTGAAGAAGTCATTAGTCCCTGTGGATACTATCTCTTAATCTTTTTTTTTCTCTTAATAAAAGCTAGGCATGAAAGCCACTAGCTGAAAACTACCGTGTCCCATGCTGTTGGTGTCTTACAACAGGATTTTTTAAGATCATAGCTTATAACCACAGGGATAGGTCTCTGTGGAGGGAGTGAGAAGTAACTTTCTGTTTATAGCCATTTACCTTCAGCTGTAATGTATTTAAGAAGGAAAATTGCCACTTACACTTGCAAAGCAAATTGGCTTGTGCTCAGTAATAGCTTTCTAGCGGCTGTCTAGGAAAGGTCATCCTGGAGACTTCTGTGCTCTGTAGAACTTAGTTTTGATGGCCAGGAAGGAAATGCTGTGGTCCCAAGCTGTAATTTCTTCCATACATAAAGACCTCAGCACCTCCATGCTCAGGCTTGCCAGGTTTCTCCATCATTATTGAATTCTGGCTGAGACGCGGATTTGTCCTCAGTGTGAAAACTCCCAAGTTCTGTCATACAGAGACCCAGTGGACTGTGTTTCCCCCTCCCTTCATCATCTCCCGCTTTGTAGATGCATCAGTCCTGCTGCAAAAAGGGCCTGTGTTCCATTTTAATGGTATTAGCCATCGCCTTGGCAACAAATATAGATGTTGTGTTTGCAAGAGCACCGTTTCACAGGTCCCTGAGGAATCTTTACCCTTGAGTGCATTTAGTTGATAGTGAAACCAAAGCAAACGTAAAACAAGCAGGTTGGAAAAGAGGCAGTGGCCTTTTTTGCTCCAGTCAGGCTCCAGAAGTGCAAATTATCAGGTCAGGGAACGTAGCTGACTGTCATCCTGGGTGTAAATCTCACCCATTTATCTGTCCTCATAACTGTAAAGCAGGCAGTGTTACCAGCTAGTAAAAGGCACTGTTGTGGCAAAGCTGGCAAAGCAATTATCTTAATAACTTAATCAAATAGGAGCAACTGTAATAATACAACTCTGTGTTTGTTTGTAAGTATTCTCACCTTCATCAAAGCATCAATTTTGAGGAGCAGCAGGACACAGGAGAACAGGTTTTGTTTGCAGTGCATGAAGTAAAACCATAGCAGATAATTGTGGTTTGGAGTGTGGGCATCCAGCCTCCCATTGCAATCCAGAAAGCACTTCTGGCTGCCAGGATGAGCAACACCTTGCAAAAGAGACTAAAACATCCCCAAGAACCATAAGACAAGGACAGGGTGATGATGAGGGTGCTCAGATCCACTCTGACAGGTACAATCTTGAGACTGGGGACCGAGTCACAATGGCAGTGACAAGAGCTCAGATTTAACAAGAGTGCTTGTGTTCCCAGATTAGTTAGATGGGAGAGACTTCCTTTCAGTGGTCCAGCAGTTCACCTCTGCCCTGGGAGGGAGCAGTCTGCTCATGTGTTGCCCTTGTCTTCATGCTGCTTTGCACATCCCTTGCTGAGTTTTCCCCTTGTCCTGCACCATCTATTTAAACCTGCTGAAGCAAAAACTGGCATTGCCTTGCATTTCCAGAGTTTCCCTTGCAGTGGTGCCCTGATTTCATCTGCTCATCTCAGCCCAAACAACAGCCAAAGTGCATTTTCCAAAGTGTGCACTGGCAAACCATGGGATGGCACTTTCTTTTAGATATTTCCTCCCATCAGTCCATCATCTGTCTCTTTTCCTGAGTGGCAAGTGATAGAACAAAATGAAATGGCCTCAAGTTTTTCCCAGGGAGGTTTAGATTGGCTATTAGGAAAAGTTTCCTTGCCCAAAGGGTTGTCAGGCCCTGGCACAGGCTACCAAGAGCAGTGGTGGAGTCCCCACTGGAGGACTGGAGGAATGTAAAAGCCATGTGGAAGCAGTGCTGAGGGAAATGGTTTAGTGGTGGCCTTGGCAGTGCTGTAGTAACAGTTGGACTTGATGATCTGAAAGGTCTTTTCCAACCAAAATGATTCTGTGATTCTATGATTCATAGCACAATAAAAAGATCTCCTTTGGAGCCCATTGCGCCGTTAAACTTGAGCATGATCAGACTAACAGCTGGAAAGGGGAACTTTGGAGATGGTCCCTGCAAAGCCTCGGGGGAATGTCATTGACCAGAGGAACAGTGTCATGCCAGAGGTTCACTACTGGGCCCCACTAAAAGGATACCTGGAGCTTGTTATAGTAGAAGTAAAACTTGAAGGTCAAAGTGGCACTGAGTGATGTTTTCTGGCATAAGAAAGAAAAGACAAACCAAAGTGTAATGGAATTGTCTTTTGTCGAGTTTGAGATTCTGGGCACATCAGGCTCAGAGGGCAAACTTCTCATAGGAAGCAGATTTCTGATACTCCACTGCAGCTGAATCTTCACTGTGATGATGCTTGTTCCCCCTGGCAGACCTTCCCTCTCTATATTACATTTTTCAAAAAAACTTCCTAATGAAATTTTCCTGTTTGTTTCAGTTAAATTTTCTTTAACACCCTCTTTTAGCCTGTGCTGGGTTTTTGTTGTGAGAAACACAGGGGGAAGAGGAATAAGAAACTTGTGCTGATGTGGGAAGAGATGGGGTACATTTCATTTTCTTCAGCTGTAGAAAGGGGGGGTCACTTTCCTTCACCCAGCCTCTTTTTCTGTCTTGTTTTCTTTTGTTGTTATGGGGCTTTTTTCTTACTTCTTTTTTCCCCCCTTAACAGTGATTCTAATCCCTTGTCAAGTTTGGTCGAGATTCACCAAGAAATTAAAAAGTATTTAGGAGACACTGATTGATGGACTAACAAGGTAGTCAAAACAGCTTAAGAAAATGAGTCTTAAACTAAAGATAATAATTACTGAAATTGATAAGAAGGAAAGAGGCTGGAAGGCATTTGGCTGCTAGACCAAGTGGGGATCATAAAGACAATCCAGCACCTGCAGTAGGGGCTGTTAAAAAATGAGCTGAGAGATCTTCTACTGAAAACTTTGAGACAGACAAAGTTTGACATTGTTTTCATCATATGCCAAATATTTTGGGAGGGGAAAAAAGGCAGAATATTCCTCACTTTGATTGATGTACCTTGAGAGGTGTCATTCAAATGTACTGTACCTCCATTTTCCTCTGGAAGTGCATTTCCCTGCTGGCTTCTCTCTTCTGTCAGGGCTGTGGGGAGGGTAACACCAAGGCTGTGGGAGCCCCAAATCACCCAGGGATTTGCCAAGTGACGTGTGAGACTGGCATGTACATTCCTGAGGGTTCTTAAAAGGAAAGAGGGTTTGATGTCAGATTTTTTCCCACCAATTGATTGCGTTCTGATCAAGGAATATAAGACAGCCAAAGGCAATACAGGCTGTTAGATCTCTGCAAGCTGATGGATCGGGGGTTGTACAGACCTGGGAGGCTGCAGTGGGTCTGAGCAACACCTCTGCCAGCACATTTCTTTCTTGCCCAGCTGAGCATCTCCTGCTATGTGTGCACAGAGAACAAAAGGCTGTGTCTGTCTCATAGATCTTTAAAGTTAAATGAAACCTTATGGTGTGTGGCCCAAGGGGCATGAAGGACTTGTAAACAAAGACAGGTGAACTGGCAGAGCAAAGGTAACCACACCTAGGAGTAAGGATGGAGTATCAGGGGATGGCACAGGAAGAAGCCAAAACCAGGAGAGCCCTGGTTTGGGGCTCGGATGCACAGGCTGCTTTGGCATCGCTTTTCCTGTGCAGCCCTGATTGGTTGCTGTAACACAAATACCAATTTCTTGGCAAAGTTCTGAGGGAGGAGCTCCTCCTGCCTTCGAGATGCTGTGTGGTGATGGACACGTTGCAGAAGTTAATGAGGGTGGTGGAGTGCCTTGACACATGCCACCCCTGTTTATAAATACGTATCTACATGCAGAGCAATTGTCTCAAGCTGGTCAAAACACAATTATTTTGTTTTCCTCCCCGTTCAAGATTGTTGTTGTTTAGGAATAAATTGCTGCTGCTGCTGATTTACGAGGGCAGGAACGATGGCATGAAATGGGCTCAGTGAAGTTATTTTGAATTTCCACTACAATTACTCTTCTCTTCAACCATATGATTCCCTTTTTCTCGCATGCACCAGTCAGGTCCTGGTTTTGTTTTGCTCGCTGCTGCCCTGGGAGGTTTGCCTGCCTGTACTGTGCAGTGAGCCCCAGGGCTGAGCATGCAGAAACAAACCTGAAGTGCTAAATTGCACTTAAAGAAAGGAAGCTGGCAGAGAAGGTACGTCCCAAAATCCCATTGCTCTGGCACCGAGGGATGCTGATGGTCTGGTGGTGAAGTCAAGAGTTAAGACTCTGGATTTGTGTTGTGTATACCAACTAAATACTGGGTAAATTCCTTTTTGATACCTCAATTTGTTTGCTATTACACTCTGGATAAGCTCTTCTGCCTCCAGTCTGAGCTACTCAACAAGCCCACGTGCTCCTCCTGATAATCCTCCAAGGAGGGTTTTTATGTTTAGGCAGGTGGGTGAGTCATGGTGCATCACTATTAATGTGCTTTGTGGCCCAAAGGGCAACCTAGTTTTTAGAAAGGGGCTGTAGGTTTAGTAGAAGTTCATCTCCTGGTATCTTCTGTGGTCTTCTCTAGCTCATTCAGCTTTGTTCTTTTTCCAGGGTCACATCTGTCAATGGGCTCCAAATCCCACTTTCAGGTTGGGCATGATCTCATGGTATGTGCATTACTCAGCCCAAAGGGGCAATTTCAGTGAGCAAAGAAATACTGGCAGGAGTCCAGCTTTCTCTCCTGCTTCTTGGCTTAGTTTGGTGTTGCAGGAGACATGTGCATGCCTGACCTTTGGGCTGCATGTGTCCCTTTCCATCACTTACCTCCACTTAAATCTTTACTTCTCCTTTCCCAATGCCCACAGGAGCTCTGTAGCCCAAAGCCACCCTGCTGACCCTTCCAGGACACTGGGATTTTTTGATGCTATTGGTAATTCAAGGCTGTTTTCCCCATTTTCCATTGTTTTATGAAAGGTTTGTGCTGGGGGCTCCAAAGTTATTAACAAAAATCTGAGCTCTGTTAACATAATGCTAATACAAAACCACGCCAGCTACACTGAGCCTTAAGTAGTGTAATAAATGTGAACATCTTGGGTAATGTGATTTATTATTGGCAGCATGAATAGAAAAATAATAAAACAATATAATGATTCTGCAAGAAAAATGAGGGGTTTTTATTATTATTCATACTTGGAAGGTTGTTTACAAGGCAGGAATGAGGTCAGACTCTTAAACAGAGCCACTGGTGCTAGATCCTGGACTTTGTGCATATCAGGAGATATAATCCCTGTTCCCCCAAGTTTGTTTGCGTGGGGAATTGGGCTCCCCAGTTTCATTCTCACTAATAGACCTTGCCAGTTTTGAAGTGGTGCAATGGATTGTAGTGCCAAATTGATAACTGGAGCCTCACAGCTTGATAGGCAAGTTGTTTTTTCCCTGGCAAAGGGAGCAACAGTGGTTGGAAGTGGTATTTGTTGGGTTGGCTCCAGAAGGCAGAAGCTGAGGCTAAGAGATGGGGTTTAGTGGGAAGAGATGCAGGATGGAAACGAGGGGTACCCAAAATGCTGTAGAGCTTGGAGTGATTTTGCAGAGAGGGAAACTGAGGCACAAAGAGTTGATGCAGCTGGTCGAGGATGGGGCTGGTGGCAGGACCTCAGGCTCTGTCTGGGGAATGGTCCATCAGGATGCACAGATGTAGACACAGGCACCCCATGACCTACATTTCCTACCAGTTACCCTGGCCAATTTCGTAGGATCCTCCTGTTTTCCGAATGAAAAATGAACCCATCACCTTCCCTCTGCAGTGCATGGTGCATCCTGCAATGTCCCAGAAATGATCCATCCATTTTGCATTCTGCTTCTTGCCCGACACAGAAACATTTAACTAAGACAGGGCTAAGCAACATTTATTTTCCTCCTCACTTTGCATCAGCCCAGCTACTCTCAAGACCAATTGGATTTTCTGTTACTGTGGCAGGTCACGAGCCTTTGGTTACTTTTCCTGTAATTTTCCTATTTGCCTTTTAATATTTCTTAAGAGATTGAAAGCTTCGGGTAAGAGGAGGTAAGCTTTTGCTCAGCATGTTACAGAGGAACTACTTGAATTTGAATGAGGTGTGAGGAGGGTTGAGAGCTGGCGGGGCTGGCGTCTGCTGTGGGCTGTGCAGATGAAGGGAGGTGATGGAGATGAGCTCAGGGAGGCTGCAGCACACGAAGCACCATCGACAGAAAAGCATTTTTAAGGCCCAACAGTGCTAAATCTCCTCACTTTTATAACGACAGCTTCTGCTACCATCAACATCTCCTGTGTTTTTCAGTGAAATAATTCTTTTAGTTGCTTCATATATAGATGGATTTTTATGTAGAGATTTTTTAAAATTTATATCAAAATATATATCTATATCTGTTGTCAGCTGGTATCACAAAGAGCATAAAGCACATCTTTGGCTTCTGCTTGTTCATGCAGCAGGTATGAGACCAGAAATGAACCAAACCCCACCATTTCACCTCCATGGCTGTGGGGTACAGGTGTGGGATTCCAGGTAATTCCTCAGTCTTTTTTCTTCCATATGTGTTGGGGAAGCAGCACGCTGGGCTATTTCTTTAATAACTTCTGCTGAAGACTGTCAGCTTCCCTGCCTGCATCCCTCTGGAAACAGGGGCTTGTAGAACCCCTTTTTATCAGGAAGTTAGATAATGCCAGTTATCTTACTTAAATGTCATTAGATGATACTGCCAATGCTCAGCTGAACCCACCTCCTGTGGCATTTCATAGGTGGGGGCAGGAAGCAGCATTTCACTTGGCTGGAGAGACTGAGCCACAGCGCCTGGCTGCAGGAAACCTCTGCCATGGCACTCAGATATTGCATTTAGATGTAGTTGCTTTCATTAGCTCCCTACTTTATAGCACTCATTAGTCTTTTTCTCCTGCCAGAAAGTCTCAAATGTGCTGAGGAATATTCAGGCCTCTTTTGGCAAACATCAGAGATAAGTGGATAATAAAACACACCTTGAAAATATCCTCCATCCTATTATTAGCCTCTTTCTTATTATACTTGCAAAGAAAAAGAATTCCAGTTATAAAGCAGAATGCTTTTCTATATTGTCAGTCCATCGTGTCCAGACACTTGCACAGAAAGTCTTTCAGTAATATTCTCACTCTTGGTTGTTGATTGGATCCATTAATCAGTTGCTTGTAGCCTCAGCTCCATGTCTCCACGAGCATGTGCTGCTTAAATCCCCCTCCCTCGCCTTTTACGCTCCCAGGAAACTTTGAAGATGCCTAAACCACCACTCCTGCAGGAATGAGAGGAGACAGATCTGCACTGATACCTGCTCTCCTTTCAGAGAGAACAAAAGCTCCCTGGAATAGCAGCTGTTATTTACTCATCTCACATCAGCAGATTTGACCTAATTTTGCTCTCCCCACGCCTTTGTTTCCAACACCTGGTTGCAGCATCGCCAGCAGATCCAACTGCAGCAGTTTTTGCTGTGTCTCATCAAGCTCAGTTTGGTGATGGGCACCCAAGTCACTCCCTTTTCCATCAGCTCCCATGGAAGGAGCTATTACTTCATGCTCAGAAGCTGCCTGGCTCTCTCTGGTGCTGCCTGAATGAATCTAGCAGCAGATTTGTCCTGGCTTTCCATTTAAAATAGCCCACAGCCCTGCTGTGCTGGCCAGGAGGCAGCCAGGAAGGGAGACACCCTGATGAGAAATGTGAGGCCCTGAAATTCATTTTTCAAAGATGGCAAAGCCAAGCCTATGATTTATCTGCTGTCACTCCAGTCCCAGCAAACCTTCCCCACCAGGTGAGTGATGTCAGGAGGGCAGCTCACCAAACACGAAGTGCAGCAAAGCCCTGTCAGGCTTCGTCCTCTAGAACTGACTTATATTGGGAGCCCTGAAAGTAATTAACAGCACTGACCTGAAAAAAATAATAATGAATCTTTCTTCCACACAGTCTCTCGGGTCTGTTAGCCAAGTTTGCCACTCGTTTGTCTCCTGTGCTCCACAGGAGTTTCCGTGCTGGTGGTGCCATCCCATCTTCTCTGATTTATTGCCTTCATCACTGATTCATTGCCTTCAGACTGGGACCTTCACCCCTTGGTCTCAGCAGCTCTGACCTGGCTTTATGGAGACCTTCAGTGTCATTGAGAAAGACCCTCTCTCTGGCACAGAGTTTCAGGTTTTTTTAAGTGTTGGGTCCCTTTGCACTCCCTTCAAGTGCTCATCCAGGTATCCCTGGTGCTTGTTCATCCCCAAGGTGGTCTTCTCCAGGGGTGCCTGGTCACAGACTTTTCTGGCAGATATTTGGTTGAGTGGTGTGCTGTGGAAGCCATCTCTCCCTTCTTCCCTCTGGGAACCATGTGATGGTGTAGCCAGGTCCACCAGGCAATAACTGCACTTCACCTCTTATTTACACGGCTCAGCGAGCAGCCCTGTGTGCCCTCAGCCAAGATACAGGATCCACCTGGGAAACACCAAAACTGGATGAGGATCTGATGTGTGCTGGGTCTGCTGTAAACTTCTTGAGTAAGATGAAATCCAAAGAAGGGCAACAGAGCTGGGGAAGGGGCTGGAGCACAAGTCTTCTGAGGAGCAGCTGAGGGAGCTAGGGGTGTCCAACCTGGAGAGGAGGAGGTGAGGGGAGACCTGCTGGCTCTGCAGCTGCCTGAGAGGAGGTTGGAGCCAGGGGGGTCGGGCTCTTATTCCAAGTAACAAGTGATGGGACAAGAAGAAATGGCCTCAAATTGTGCCCAGGGATGTTTTGATTAGATATTAGGAACATTTCTTCTCTGGAAGTGTTGTCAGGCCCTGGCACAGGCTGCCCAGGGCAATGGTGGAGTCACCATCCCTGGGGGGATTTAAAAGCTGTGTGGATGTGGTGGACATGGTTTAGTGGTGGCCTTGGCAGTGCTTGGGTTAGTGGTTGGACTTGATGAGCTTGAAGGTCTTTTCCAACCAAAATGATTCCATGATTCTATAAGGAGGCACTTTGTTCTCAAATCAGAGGTTTTGGGGGGTCCTATGAAGCCCAAGCACCACACCACTTGTGAAGATGAAAAATGAGGTTTGCAGAAAGGAAGGGGAATGCAGCAGGAGCAAAACTATGTCTTGTTCTGATGCATGTATAGATTAGAGAGGGACTAAAAGGTCCACAGCATGTGCATGCACTTCAAACTTGTGGTGCAGAGCAGCCCAATCTTAAGTGGCTTAATTCCACTTTAATCTTGTTAGAGCTCAGAGGTTGTGCTAATGGCACACAGAGCACAGGACATGTCCTTCTCTCCCCACAGTCCCTCCAGCAGCACTAAAGCTTTTTGCAAGCCATCCTTGGGAACGACATGGGAGGGAGGGGAGTTGGAGTTGGGTGGAGCTTTGCACCTTTAATGCTAAAACAGGATTTCAGTCCAGAAGTGGCCAGACAGGGAGTTTCAGGATGTGAATATGCTCTTGAGTGGTTATGTCATGGAATTGCAAAGAGATAAAAGGTGTTTGGAGGTCGTGACCAACATACTGGACTTTAATCTTATTAAAGACTTTTTTCAGTTTGTCATCTGTGCTGTAATTAATGTGCCTGGGTGCTTGAGTTTGGTGTCTTCTGTAGGCTTAATTTTCTTAGAGCATTTCAGGTAGACCAGCTGAGTATATAGCAGGAAAATAAATTAATAGCTAGTGCACATCCAAATAAAACTGAGGGGTCTCTGCTCCCACACCAATACTGTTTTCTAATAAGGCTGGAAAGAAACTGTGTCACCTCCCATGTCACTCTTCATGTACAGAGATCACTCTTCTTCAGGAGCTGCACGAGCCAGGATTGCAGTCCTCGCTGGGTCATCCCTGGTCAACAGCTTAGCTGGGAAATCAATCAGAAAACTCCAGATGCTGTCAAAGAGGGCTGGTAATTCTCTGTCCCTGTTGTACCTCACAAATAATGAGAATTTTTATACCCATTTTGGTTGGATTTTTTCAACATTTTTGGTTGAAAGTAGTTGTCTGCTTATGTGTACTTTCAAGGAACCTCTGCCAGGAGCCTGAAGGGGTGGTGGCTGTGTGCTCTGGTTAAATTTTAGATTGTTTTAACTGCATAACTTTTCCCGACGTCCCTTTTCTTTTTGCAGTTTCAGATGGCTGAGTTGTTCTTGACCTCCTGCCTTGAATTCTCATGGTTTGTTACTGCTCATCGTTAAAAAGCTGCTGTGCTCTACACCAGAATCAATGCAGTTCAGGACTAGGTAAATGAATCCTGTAGATAGTCGATTATCAGCGCTTTGGGACCCTTCTGAGTTTAAAGAAGTTATATAAATGCAAGCAGTTATCTTGTCATTTAGATAGTGAGATGAATAGGGTCTTTAGGGGTACCCAACAGGTATAGATAGTTACTGCTATTGAAAACCTTCTACCTGATGCTTGGTTTAATTATCAAAATCATTTGGGGAACAAGTTCCTGCAGACCTCCTTTTCTCCTCCTCAGTGGCAGCACAGCCTGGAACTGGGTTGTCCTTACAGCTGAATGCCTGAAATCCTGCTCTGTCTATCATTACATCAGCTGAGAGGGTGACCTGGTGGTACCCATGGGAAGTACAGCCACATATACATTGTATTTGCCTTGATTTAATGACAATTTTATATATGAGACCTGCTTCTCTTCTCTGTCTTTTCTTGTTACATTGGGTGCAAAGCCTGCACTGCAGTTTGGGTTTCCAAAGCCAACTTTGGGTCTTTATTACCTCAATCAGTCAAACATCTTGAACAACCCTGCCATTTCTCATCCCCTTTAACGTCATTTAGCATGCAAGGTACTTGCTAATTTATTAATGCTCAGACTGCTTTTATTAATGTTCTTAATGTGCCAGTGATAGGGCTAGGACTAGGGGAGAGGGGATTGTTTTGAGATAAAAGAAAGGCAATATTTTACTCTGAAAAGAAACACAAAACACTGGGGGACTTGTGATAAATCATGTGCTCGACATCACCGTGGCTGTGATTGAAATTAATGGGAGTTGCAGGGCAAAATTCCCTGTCACCTCTTGCAGATCTCAACTGGAGTTTGTGTTCCCAAGCGCCAGCTTCACGTGGTGCCACGGTGAGACCACACTCGTTCCTCATGAAAAAGAGCCCTCCAGCAGGCTGGGAACTTGACACCACGATGGAACAAACCAGTGCTAAAACGGGAGCATTTTGTCATCGCCAACTGCAGCCATGGCAGGGGCTGGGCAGGGCCCAGAGGCGGCTGAAGGGATGGGAAGGGGAAGCAGCAAGGCCCTCAGTCACCAACAAATGACGCAGTCAGTGCAGAGCAGGCAATAACCTCAGAGTTGCTCTCCTGACTCTAATAACCCAGATGTTGGAGGCACCAGGTTGGATCTCATCAGAACTGGAGCTCCTCCAGCAGCACAGCGTGTTCACGGGTGCAGCAGAGGCAGGGAAGGTCCGTAGTGAAGCATAATTTCATCCAGCTCAGCTTCCAGAATCTCCTGCTCACTTATGAGACAACATAGCATGTATCTGCTCAGAGGATGTTTCTTTCCTCTTCTTTTTTTTTTTTTCTTTTTTTTCTTTTTCTTTCAGGAAGGTACTTTCCTTTCAGATAATGATTGCAGGAGGCAAATCACCAGATCCTGCTGTGCCCACGGCTGCTGTAAGAAAAATTAAGATCATAGAATCATAGATTGGTTTGGGTTGAAAGGGACCTTAAAGATCATCTAGATTCAACCCCCCTGCATGGGCAGGGACACCTCCCACTAGATCAGGTTGCTCAAGAGCTCAGTCCAACCTGCCCTGTCAAGTTTCATGAAACTGCCTGCAATTAATATCCTCACTGTTTCTTACAATAAAGCTTTGTCTCACTTTTCCTTCTCCCTTGTTTTTTCCGCAGCAGTGTAGGAGTTTTTAAGACCTCTTTGGTAGCACAGTTCAGAACATAGTTTCTGCTCAGATCTCTGAAAACTTGAAGCAGGCATCAGGGCTCTCACCCGAAGTGGCACCAGCCCTCAAAAGCTGTGGAGCTGTGTGCAGCAACATTGGTTTTATTTTCCCATGGGCTTTTGAAGCCCTGTGAAACCAGGCAGTACAGACAGATAAGGGCAAAGCCAAGAACAAAGGACTACAAATACAGCAAGGAGAAGTCATTGGTGGGGGAGGGATATAGGCTCTCAGCACCCACCCACTCTGCCTGGTTCCTGTTATCAAAAGCAGTTTGGGAGGGAATTAGTTTTTTCTGACATGTCTTTTCACATCGCTCTCATCCATCACCACATTCTGTACATGCAGTATAGAAGGCTAAGTAAACTGCAGCACATGGGATTAGGATTTTTTCCCCCATAATAATGGTTGAGCTGAGATTTAGTTCTTGTTTTTTTGTTCTTTTTTTCCCCTCTCCCATTGAAAAAATTTGGGGTTTTTAGGCTCTTGAGCAGAACTGTTTGTCTTTGATCAACCATTTGTGGGTGTCAAAGAAGCAACATAGTGCTAATTGTGGCCAAAATTTGATGGCTTGTATTTAGACAAAGCATTCCTTGGTCTTGAGACCTACCAAACAGCAGCAAAACACTTGGAAAAAACACGGATGTAGTGAAACTCTCAGCACCTCCATGTTTTTTGCTGAGCTTTCTCGTGGAAGCAAGTTTCTAGCTGTAAACATTTGTTCCTGTTCCCCGTTCATGAATTATCCAGTGCTATTTCGGTGCCTCGTGGCAGAGCTCTGTCAGTGAATAGGCACTGTCTTGAAACACTCCAGAACTGTAATTAATAGCTCAACCTGCAGAAAGAGCTCAAATGTAGAGCTGCAAACTCATGAGCTCCTCAGATGCTCTGCCTGGAGCATGGACTTCGCCTCCTCCACTGTGTCTGCTGGGTGATTTGGGCCCTGCAGCTTCACTTTTCTTCCTAGGCAGGACACAGATAAACATTTGTGCCAACTCACAGCCAGAAAATAGCAAGTATTCCAGTTCAAATTCAGGGAATACAAGGAGTTTTTGAGAGATGCAAGCCAGGGAATATAATTGAAGAGCTTCCAGAGGAGAAGCTTAGGAGGAGGAGGGAATATGGTACAGCCTTTTGCATTGGTGTTTTGGGAAAATGAACTGTTTTTCCTAAAAGCTGGGAAGGAGACCCAGTGGGAAGTGCCTGAAAGCTCATCAACACAGCTCTGTTTAGTTGGGAGATGTGGCATAACTCCCACTGCAGGCACTCCAGGAATGCTCGTGGAGCACCTTGTCCTCTGCCAGTGTCCACTTGGCTCTGCCTCGGCACAGCCACCCCCCCTGCAGCTCTGCTCCTGCCCCTGTCCTCTCCTTCTCTCTTGCTGAAAATTTTCCTGCCGCTCTTAACACCTGGCTCCTCTCATCCCTCATCCCTGGTGCCTCATACCTCCTCCTGTCTCTGTCTTTTGCATGTGGTGGCTCAGCTGACAGCAGCAAGGAGATAAAAATTGAGGTTTTTTGAGGGGTGGCACCTGAAGGGCAGAGACCCTGAAGGAAAGAGCTAATACAAACCCCAGCTCTGGGGAGCCAGCTGCAGCACATCTGGTTTGCTGCCCCCTCCTCACCCTTGGCACTGGCCCTGACCCTGTTACCATAAATTGCACCAAAAACACAGGTGGGGAAATATCCTTTCACCAGGCCAGCTGAGAAAAACAGCTGTAATTAAAAGCAACGATGCTTCTGGTTTCTAGCATTGGTTTTTATGCCCCATCAGGCTGCCAAAGACCAGGCCAATTAATCTGTTACAGGTGGGAGTTAGTTTTAGTGTGGTGTTGAAAGTCAGCTGTGCTGTTTGGCTTCTTTTTCCACCAACTGCCTTGGGCCTCTTGCCCTCTTGCCTTCATTAGTGTGAGACAGTGAAGAAAATTACAGTGTAGCCCAGTCAAGGCAGTTGGATGGGAAGGTTGGTTTTGTTGTTTTTTGGGTTTTTTTTAAAAAGACAGAAGTAAATAACAGTGACCTGGCAATTACTGGAGCATTGTTTATTCCACTGCTAAATGCAGAAGTCACAAACCTGTTAAAATGTAGGAGCATGGAAACCTATTATAAAGAAGATTAAAACCAGCTAGCCTTTGAAATAGGAGTTTATTTTTTAAAGGTGATGCACACAGGTTTGTTTCTTCTTTACTGATGCTTTTAACTCTCCCTTCTATCATGTTATGCATAGTTTTCAGTTTCCAGGGATGCTTGATCTGTGGAGGGATGTACCCAGACAATTAGCTTAAAATAACCTTCTCCTGCTGCAGACTCAGGTTGGAATACACTGAACTGAGTAATATTATTCAGTTTTACAAAGCAGTTCATTAATGGGTGAACACAGGGTGACAGTGGCTTCTGGTGGCTGGGAGAGATGGACCAAGGAGCAGGTATATAGGTTGTGTCTGCCCGTTAAATTTTCTTCAACTGTAGGAGCAGGAGGTAAATCTTGGAAAAATAACGAAGCGGAATTTATTCTGACCCAAGTACCTTTTTAATGCTTAAATGCATGAATTAGCTTCCCATTAATTGGGGATTTGAAATACCAGTGAGCATATGCACAGCCTTACCTCAGATTTTCCCTGGAAAAGGGATGAGGCAGACAGGTCCTTGCAGGGAGATGAAGGGATGGGGGGATGGATGCACTGATGAGCTGGCAATGGCCAGGGCTGGGGCACAGTGCCCACTTCAAGAGGTGCAGACCCAGCCATGGGCAGCAATACTTCTGCTCTCGGTCTCCTGGCAGCTCTCCTCTGGCTCTGCCTGACCTCTAAGGCTGGGGAGATGCCTTGGAAAAGTCACCCTGTCCTCCAGGGACTGTGGGTGGGGTGAGGTGGGTGAGCAGGGAACCTTGCTATCTTCTGTAATCTCTGTGGCTTGCAAGCACATCTTCAGCAGCATCGCTGCAAGGGAGGCTCATCTGAAGATTTAAGAGGCCTCCTTTCCAAGAGGAAAGCAAGGCTTTGTCCAACCCTTACATTACCTTTGAGTAGAAACTCTTTTATTCAAGCTCCTTTTATTCAAGGAGCTTTGTTTTGTCTGCTGGGAGGAGAGGAAAACCTTGGTTCCTCCCTTTGCATCCTCCTCACAAAGCCCTGCTCCTCCTCCATGCTGCAGGAGGTGATTCCTGTGGCCAGAGCTGGAGGTTTTCCTCTCCTCCCTTTGCTGCAGGTGGACAGTACTGCTGTCTTCCCCTGCTCTGGGCACAACTCAGGAGCAGTTCCCCATCCACTTCAGTGAAATTCACTTATTAGCAGCACCCTAATCCTTAATAGCTCTTGACTTTACTGGAGTCAGGGCCAGATTTTAATCTTTGTTGTAGTGGTGTAAATCCTCAGTTGGCTTCAGCAGAGTCAAGCCATATTATTATAATCCATTATAATTATATTATAATTTATATTAGCATATGCAAGATAAAAGTCCCATGCCATCCACCCATGCTCCCAGCCCCTGGAGAGCCTGAGTCAATCTATACTCCCACCCTCATAAATCTATATATATACTTGACCAGTATCGCCCCAGGATAATGCAAATCAATATGACATTTTATTTTCCCCTTTCTTCTTAACTAGACACTCTCATGAAAATATAAGTCACAGAATCACAGAATATTAGGAGTTGGAAGGGACCTCTGAAGATCATCGAGTCCAACTGCCCTGGCAGACCTGGACCAAAAAAAACCTGGGTCAGGTCACTCAGAAAGGCACCCAGACAGGTCTTGAAAGCCTCCAGAGAAGGAGACTCCACAACCTCTCTGGGCAGCCTGTCCCAGGGCTCTGTCACCCTCACAGCAAAGACGTTTCTCCTCATGATGAGGTGGAACTTTCTGTGCTCAAGTTTGAATCCATTGCCCCTCATCCTGTCACAGGCCACAAGTTACAAGAGCTTGTCCCTGCCTTCTTTGTGTCCTCATGTGTTTATAGACATTAATTAGTTCCCCCTTTGTCTTCTCCTCTCTAGACTGAACAGCCCCAGGTCTCTCAGCCTTTCCCATATGACAGATGTTCCAGTCCCTTCATCATCCTTGCAGCCCCTGTTGGACTCTCTCCAGTAGATCCCTGTCCCTCTTGAACTAGGGAGCCCAGAACTGGATACAACATTCCAAGTGAGGTCTCACCAGGGCTGAGTAGAGGGGGAGGAGAACCTCCCTTGATCGGCTGGAGGCTTCTCTTAATGCACCCCAAGATACCATTGGCCTTTTTGGTCACAGGGACACATTCTTGTCTCATGGAGAACTTGTTTTCTACATATTAGTCTAAGTATTGGCTTGAGCTGCCAGCCTGGAGGGTATCATAAAAGCAGAGAGAGTGACCCCAGTGTGCCCTATTATCAGGAATGCTCCCTGAAAGTTGTGGGAAGCTGAGATCAGAGCAGGGGAAACATCTGGCAGCAGAGATAATGCTTTGCCAGAGCTGGATGTTCAGGGGTGCACCTACTGCTGCTGGAGCTGGCAGAGGTTCTTAGTCAAAATGCTGATTTAACTGGTGTGAGCGATGCTCTAGTTGGGCTCTTTGCCACACTGCTCCCAGGTGTGCAGGGAAGATGCCTGTGGGATGTGGGTGTGTCACGGGAGAGGTACAGTAGAATCCCTCTGGTGGGCATGTGCTGCAGCCTGGAGGAGGCACAGCAGGATGCTCATGGGAGGTCCTGGTACCTTCTACCACCAGCCAAGCAGATCAAGGCCATCAATATTAATTTACCACCCTGGTCCCAGTGCAGGAAAGCAGGATGCCTTGAGATCCAAGCTGCTGCTTCCTGTAGGGAGCTCCTGGCCTGCACGGTGCATAGAGAGACTATTGACACCGAGTTTCCATTGATGGTCCTTCAAGTGAACTGTTGCTGTTGTAAAAACCATCCTAGCTCCGTTCAGCTCAATTAGCTGGAGCCACCATCTGTATTTGAAATTAATACAGTGGGAATCAGTGCAGCCAAGGAAAAGGAGGTTTGTTTATTGAATAACCCATTTCTCCCTGGTTTCACACGGATTAATAGCTGTGCAGAGACCTTGAAAGGTTAAACACTTGCATCCCGGTTCATATTTCCTTGCTGTTAAAAAAAATAAAAAAAATACCCAATTCATTCAAGTCGTGTTTTTTTCTGCAGCTAAAGCAGTTTCCTGGAAGAAGTTGTCACACAGGCTCAGTTATGTAAATGCAATAGTTATTTCTGACACGGGTAAATAATAGTTCTGTATGCACTGGCACTGTTTTCTTACCTTATCAAGCTAGGTCTCGAGCCATGATTTAGATATTTGCAGCTTATTAGCGTTTTTTGGACTGTGGACTGTGGCAAGCAATCTGTATAGTGCGTTTCAATCTTATTTTGTGCACAAGAAAGGGGGAAAAAAAGTGATTAGCACTCTTTGGAAAGAAATGTCTGCTAAATTACTGTTCTGATCAAGGTAAATCAAACCAGTTGATGTAATGATCTGGTGTCATCTGTAAGCCAATCATGCTTGAAGCTACTCCACGTTCACAAGAACATTAAGACCTTGTGATTTTTGTTGTTGGGTGTGTTTTTTCATTCCCCTTCTGCTATGGAAAGATCTTTTTCCTGTGAAATGTTATCCTGAAGCAGGGAAAATAGGATCTAGCCTCTTTCATCGAGAGATCTGAATGTGTATCAGGGTGCTGAAAGAGGCTTGCAAGGAAAGTATTGTGTGTCTGCCATGCTCAGATTAAGGATCATCCTGAACAGATAAGCTTTGCTCAGCAGCACCCGGCACAGGTGTGGTACAGGACCTCAGCCATGAAGCCTGAGCCATTCCTTTGGTCTCCTTGCCATGCTGCCTTGCTGAAGGATGCTCTTTAATGCCAAGTTTTTCATCATTGCACAGGATGGCTCTGTCTGCTCCCATACCAGGGCTTTCACACTTTTGCCATCCCTGGAATAGATTTGTCTAAGCTGTACTTACTGGCTGCAGGGAAGGAGACTCTGTAAACCTTTTCTTTTTCTGCAGGTAGTTTTTAAATGTCTTTCTTAACTTTTTCTTGCTGCAATTTAAGCTCATTATTTTTTATCCTATCTGCTGTGGACATGGAGAGTGGCTTTCCTCCCTCCTGCTACTGGATTTTTATGTGTTTGAAGATTATTCCTGTGGCTGTCCTCTGCAGACAAAGCAGCTCCCGTGTGCTCACTTAGTCCTTTTTGGTGGAGTTTCCTCCTCCTTCGGGCATTGTCACTTCTGTCACCTGGACGCTCATCCCCGTCTCCTTTCATGAGCAGTGTTGCAAAGCAGGCGGCAGCTTTATCATTGCTGAGCAGAACGTGGGGATCACTTTGAGTCTCTTACAGCCTGACTGTGTGCAGAGAAAAAGCAAAATCTTAATGGCAAGGAAAGATACACTAAATCCATTTGCAGCTTGCACTGGAAAACATCATGTGCACTGGAGATGGCCGTGAGATTACACAGGAAAAGACACTCCTGGGGCACATCCAGCCCTCTCCTCTTGCAAGCCCCCCCCCACCTCAGGGATGGGTTTGCATCCTTCAATGTCTGGACGGTGGCTAATTCAGTACTCGGCTCACATCACCCAACAGTACTTTTCAGATGCTCTTCCTCCGCTTTGCCTTTATCCCAGCTCAAACACTTCCAGTTTCCAGCCAGAATTTATTGATGTGGCACGATAAACCAGCTGGGAGTAGCTCATGAGCCCCTTTCCTTTGCTGCCATTAAAGGACAGTGTGATTATAATTAAGTACAAGCACTTTTGTGTCCTGTAGATGAGAACGTAATGTTGACTTGTAGCTCTGCCCTGGGGCTCCTCCATAGCTCCTGGAAGCTCCTCTCCAGTTGGAAAGGAGAAGCTTGGTGGCAATGGTTTGAGATGAGAATTATTCATGGAACCTGGCTGTCCTATGAAGTTCAGCTCCCATCTTTTGCCTCCTTTCAGAGCACCCCACAACAGCTTTTTTGTTGGTGCTTCCAGCTGCTTTCCCCTGACTGGAGGCACTTTGCTCAGCTGGCAGCAGAGCTGCCTGTTGAAATCACTCCCTCCGTGCCTTGGGCTCTCGCGTGTCCTGCGCCCATTTTTGTAATTATCTCCAATCTGACTGCTCATTTCCACCAGAACTTTAAACATTGTTCCTTTTTATGTAGCACAGTTTTTTAATTTCCCTCCCTAACAGAAGCGATTGTTTATGTTGTAAATGCCACATTAGTCCCTGTGAAATGGAGATGGAATTGATTTTCATTTCAGAGATTTCACAGCTTGCCCCAGAACTTTTCTGCTTGATTGCCGGAGCTCAGAGAGGGACTGGGCTCTGCAAGAGGCAGAGATGCTGTGTGCAATGTGGTATATAAAAATAAGAGAGTCTAACTGGAGATGTAGACCCCCCTCTTTTGCTTGCCCGTAATTTGACAGCCATCTCACAGAGTTTGTTTCTTCAGCTCTGCTGTTCTCATTGCCTTTAGTTCAATCCGAGGTTGTCACTGAGCCTTCTGGACTTGTTATCCCACTAGTGGGTGAGCTGAGAGGTCATGGAGCTGCCTGGTGATTTCTTTGTTCTTGAGGAGGATGCTTGGATCAACCTCTCCCTTACCAGCTGTGAAAATTGTGGTGAGGTGAGCCCAAATCCATGTGACAACCAGTTCTAGGTGGTATGCCCACTTAGATTGCCGTTTTGCTTGGCTTGTACCAAGCCCTTAGTCATTCCACCTTCTAGGTGGGTGAGGCTGAAAGAGGACAAGTTTGGGGTTTTTTTGATGGTGGTGTTGGTGGAAACTAGTGTTTCCTTCCAGCCCAGCCCACCTGTGCCTGCAGGATCAGCACAAGCTTTGAGGAAGAAGAAGCTGTCATGTGGTTTCCTTCCTGCTGGGTATTATACAGAGATATCATACTGGGCATCATACAGATGGGACCGTCAGTCCTCATCATTTAGCTCCTGAAGACATCTTGGAGGATCCTTGGGGAGGTGGAAGCCACCCATGGAGGGAGCAGAAGGAGCACTACCCCATTTACAAGGCTGCAAAGACACCTTTGCCTCTTGAATATTAGCCAGAGTAGCGGGAGCTGTGTGAAGTCCTGGATGTTTCCTGCTAAGCTGGTCCTCAAGCTGCAGGGAAGCTCCTCTCCATCCTGCCATTGCTCAGACCCTTAACCAGCCACTCCTAGTTAATCACTCTGGGCCCATGTGCCAAAGGTGGAGGCTGGTTTGACAAAGGGAACATTTGTGTGCCCTCAGTGACATCACAGTGAATCATTTGCAAGCAACCCAAAGGCTGAAATATGTTTGCATCAACCATTTCTCAAAGCACGTTACATAGAAAATCTGTTCATAAATACACAGGAAAGTTCATCAACTTCAGAGCCTGTTGAACCATTTGCTGCCAATAATTCACTGTTGTGGGGTTTTATCAAGGGCAATGGGGAAAAAAAGATGCAAATTTTTCTCCCTGTCACCTTATAAATGAATTAAAAGGAGCTGGAGAATAATTTGTCCTCTTCCTAAAATGTATTTTTGGAGCAGACTTCCTCAGTGTCTGAGGAAAGAGGGAGTCCCCTGCAGGCAGTGGAGCAGGACACGGCGCTGTGGGCACAGACGGGAGGCAGAGGAGAAATGCCAGGGAGGGGCGAGAAGACAATTGGCTTGGACTGGGAAGGGAGATGTGTTCTGGCAGGGATGGATGGAATGAGGTTGTTGCCAGAGAAAATCTCAAGGAATTGTTAGCCAAGTTGCAGGGGGGAGAGCCTTGGATGCAGCGAGGTTTCAAATCTCCATGTATTTTTTGGTTTTGAAGCAGTAGAGATGGGGGGGAAGATCCAAAGCAGCTTTGTCAAGTCCGATACTGCTTTTGCATCCAAAAGTGGGTATTGATTTTCCACCCGTGACTGCTATAAATGAGAATTTCTGTGTTGCTGCTAAGGCCTGTGCTCCTTGTGTTTCTTATCTCTTTAAATATGATTACCTGCACTTCATGGTTTCATGGTTAAAATCGTAATGAACTTTGCCAGCCAAGGCAGCCCATGGTCTCGGGCGCGTTTGTGTGCATGATCAAATGAATTCTTTGGCCAGTTACTCACAGCTCTATCTCCAGGCTACAGGTTTATTGACTTACCACTAATTTTCTTGTCAGGATAATTCTTCCAATCAAGATTTAAAACAAACTGGGAGGTTACTGAAGTGCTGGAGATTAAACTCCTAATGCTTTTTTATTTGATTAGGATACCTCAGAGTGTGGGCATTTATTTTAGGGGAGCAGGAGAGGGAAGTGGACTGGATTTTGGTTCAGTGCAAAGCTTTTCATGGAGGGACTGGGTTGTTTTTGTTTAGAGCAAATCCCTTCTTCCATGCCAACATCTGCTGTTCTGGATTTGCTCACAGGGGAAACCTAAAAAAAAAAAAAAAAGAAAAAAGAAAAAAAAGAAGAAGAAGAAGAAAGAAATAGATTATTTCCACTGAATCAACCTACAGGCGGCTGCTGGCTGCAATTTTCTTCAATTTCTTGCCGTGAAAAGCAAGACCGTTCATTTTGTAAGTGCTGCTTTTGTGTGTGACCTATATTTTGAAAACTGATGGGGTCACCACCTCCCTCCTCCCAACCTGTTGAACCAAAGAGTGTTTGAGATCTGTCCTAGATTGTGTTTATCTCTAAGATTATTTAAAAAGCAAGGTAGCTATTACTAATAAGACAGTGGGTTTTGATTTTCTTTTTTTTTTCCCCCTCCCCTTTACTGCTTTGGAAATGAAAATCCTGGCCTGGCTCCACCTGAGCAGGAAAGTGCTTTCCTTCATGTCTCTGTCCTTCAAAGCTGATTTAGAAAGCACATAATCTTTCTCCATTCATCATCTCCTGACCCTTTTTTACCCCCCTCCCGTTCGTTGCTGTTAGGCTGGCTGCCAGCTTTCAGAAGATGTCCTGGCTTGTCAGGTAGTTCTGAAGACATCAGGTCTGTGCATATGGATACACCCAATGTCAGCACTAGAGTTGTTTAATGGCACCTCTGGTTCCCATTTGATTAGAGGTTGGAGCCAGTGCAGGCAGAGCCATGTAAGATACAGCGGCCCAGATTCATCCACACTCATCACTTCTTTTAGTCTTTATCGAGTTTGGGGTCCTTTTTCCCCATCACAAATTCCTTCCCCCCTCCCTCCCCCCCTACCCCTTTAATCTCACTTTCTATTAAAAGTCTTCCCAGAGCTAATGTAATAAATTTAGATCCAAAGCCAGATGCATAGCAAAACTTTTGGCAGAGAATACTCTATCGGAAGACATTGCAAATGAAATATGCTTTCCCTTGGGGATTATTCTACAGTTTAATTTAATTTGATATTTCAAATTAAATTAATTCAAATGGTTATGCAGTTTCCAGGGAAAACAGACTTCATTTATGATGTTCTGCCACCAAATTGTTTTGCTCCTATCATATATCTGATACTGTTAACCAAGAATGATAAGTAGTGACAATGTAGGAGTTTTTCTTGCCTTTGTTTTGCAATTCCCATCCTAAAAGGAACAGAAACATTTCCATGTGCAGGGGCTTCTCTGTATGGTTAGTCCAACATTTCCACTGAAACCTTTTTTGGCTGAATCTTAGATTTTCATAAAAATGTAGTTTAAAAAAAAATAAATCTATTTGAGAAGGTTTTGTTTTTATGGAACTCCTACTTCTTGCTGGCTTTCAAGTTGCAGATGAAAAAATAGTGATGCTTTGTTTGCAATTGAAATGTTTATATATGTGGCTTTATAGCATGGGAAAGACAGGCATCCAGAAATAAATACAGTTGGGGCTTGTTTGCTTGCTGATGCTTTTGGTGTGGGATTCTCAGTTTTTCAGCAAGAAGTATTTTTTAATTTTTATTTTCAAGGACACAGGTGAGAAAATCTCTGCACTTTCCAACCAGCCACAGCTTTAGCCACCTGCAGAATTTAGGTGTCTATGTTAGATTTTGAGGGAGTCCATGACCTTTCATCCTGAATTTGCAGGAGGGAACTTGCTAAAAAAACCCCAACAAACCCGAAATCTGAGTAGTTCTCCTTCTGCTGTCTCCCCTCTCCCCGCCTTGCAAGGAATTGCTGATGGCTTCCCACGCCCTGTGTGGAGTCTCATGGGGTTTCTTTGTCATCATCTTCTTCTACTGCCTTTGAAGCAACTGATTGATTTAACGTGGCTTTTCTCCATCAGCTCTGATTATACAGAGTCATCGAGGAACTTGCACCAAACTCTGAAGTACATTAAGACAAGGTAATTCAGGGAAGTGTTTGCATCCAGAAATATATGTAAGCACTTTCCTATCTGCTGGCCTGTAGAAAAGCCATTATTCTCGACAGGGGAAAAAAAATACTGGTAATATCACAAGAGGCTTTGGAAGAGAACATAAAACTAGTTTCATTTTCCAGTCAACTGAGAGCTAATATTTCCTATACAAGATGTTTAGATATTTTAGAAAAAGGAGCAATGTTTATTTGTCTAAAGCGACACGCACACAAAAGGTCTATATTGTATTTGTGGCTTTTTTTCCATTGTAAATGGTTTTGTAGGGAGAAATCTCTTTCTCATCTGTCACAGCAAGTAGATTAGAGAAATATAAATATCACCTAAAGAGAGTGGATCCGAGTCTGCTAACAAATGCATGGGAGGCAAATGAGAAATATAACATCCCTCCAGACTGGGAGGGCTGAGTACTGAGTCAGAAATAGCCTTGTTGTCTCCTCAGCTTCTAGGGATTTATTTGCTTAGACTATCCTGGGACAAGGGTCTCAGTGTGTTTTTCATAGATGTGTGTTTTGGGCCAGTCCAAAACCCTTTCATTGAAGCACTCGATCAGCAGCAAAGGAATATTTGTCAAAACATTTTTTTTTTTTTCCCCTGGAAATGTGTTGGGTTTTTTCCTTTCAGAATATTTTTCAACTCCAGCAAGGAATTGTTCCAGAATAACATGTAGCCCTGAAGCACTCTGGAGACCATGAGATTTAGATGCCCCCATGGTCTTAT
The DNA here is from genome assembly GCF_000747805.2 of Chaetura pelagica. Lineage (NCBI taxonomy): Eukaryota > Metazoa > Chordata > Aves > Apodiformes > Apodidae > Chaetura > Chaetura pelagica. Next base: position 1,035,721 of record NW_009952368.1, read on the forward strand.
TCACAGCCAGGCTGATGCTGGAAGCTTTTGCCTTGAGCAGTGGATGTTCCCCAACTAGTTTTAGGCATGATGGGAGTCAAGCATTTGCCCCAGGGAGCTCATGGGTGGGCAGACTGTATGTGTGACAGGGACAGAACAAGCAGTTACAGATCCAGGAACCTCCCCAATCCTTGTTGCAGGAATGTTAGCACGTCCAACTATATTTTGAAGGTTTTAAGTGTTGTGATTTTAATTTTTCCCCTCCTTTTTTAACTCTTCTCTTTTTTTTAAACTATTATTTGAGAGCAAGTTCTTCCTCAGCTCCTTTCAGAATATTTTTCAACTCCAGCAAGGAATTGTTCCAGAATAACATGTAGCCCTGAAGCACTCTGGAGACCATGAGATTTAGATGCCCCCATGGTCTTATTCACAGCCAGGCTGATGCTGGAAGCTTTTGCCTTGAGCAGTGGATGTTCCCCAACTAGTTTTAGGCATGATGGGAGTCAAGCATTTGCCCCAGGGAGCTCATGGGTGGGCAGACTGTATGTGTGACAGGGACAGAACAAGCAGTTACAGATCCAGGAACCTCCCCAATCCTTGTTGCAGGAATGTTAGCACGTCCAACTATATTTTGAAGGTTTTAAGTGTTGTGATTTTAATTTTTCCCCTCCTTTTTTAACTCTTCTCTTTTTTTTAAACTATTATTTGAGAGCAAGTTCTTCCTCAGCAGCAAAAGAGGCAGCCAGGAATTTTTAACCTTGAAGCTTCAGTGCTTCACTTTGGTCATTTGCTGACAGTGGTTCCGGTGCAGAAACCCTGCAAGAGCTGGAGTGGCTCTTTGGATGTAATCAGGGAAACCAAACCCCAACTGGATTGACTCAGGTTTAATGGGGTACAGAGCACATCACAGAGCCCAACACTCCACTGCACGTCACTGCTGCTCCTTATGCTCTAACCAACCCTGTCTCCCAGCAGAGATCCCACTCTACTCATCTCACCTTCGGGAGGGACTTTATACAAGGGCACATAATGACAGGACAAGGAGGAATAGCTTTAAACTGGGAGAGGGGAGATTTAGGTTAGACATTAGGAAGAAAGTCTTTACCATGAAGGTGGTGAGAGCCTGGCCCAGGTTGCCCAGGGAAGCTGTGGCTGCCCCATCCCTGGCAGTGTTGAAGGGCAGGTTGGATGGGGCTTGGAGCAACCTGGGCTGGTGGGAGGTGTCCCTGTCCATGCAGGGGTAAGAACTAGATGATATTTAAGGTCCCTTCCAACCTAAACCAGTCTATGATAAGATTCTCTTTCTACTGTTTCCCTTGCAGTCCATCTTCCCTCCTTCCCAATTCTCTCCATCTCCCATGACACACCTAGGAGGCCAAGCACATCTTTGCTGGTGGAATGGCCTGAGCTTCTGCTTGAGAGGACCCAGCAGCTCTGGAAAGCCTCTCCCAATGGGCCACAGTAACTGTGTTTTGGCTTGGTTTCTTCTCCTTGCAAACCCTGTTTCCTAGCAATGAGGTCCTGCACAGGCCTGTGCTCTCAGAGGCCATGTTTGCAGGGTCAAGCCTTAAGAATGTAAGTGCTGGGAGAGGTCCTTGTTATCCAGCACTCACGCTGGGAGCAGATGTGCCTGTTGCCTGTTCTGCTGCAGCCTGCTGCACAAAACAGGTGCTGAAATGAAAAAGTGCCAACAATTGCAGGAAGATGCCTTCTGCAGCCAGCCCTGATCCTGCAACCCCTTTGTTTCCTTTTACCTCTCTTGAGAAAGTTTATCAGGACACACAAGATGTTCTACAATGACCCTACTTTTATTTTTTGGATTTTTTTTCTGCAGCAGTAGAAAGACTCAGCGAAGTCAAGGTGTCAAAAAAAATACATTGCTTGAGCATGATCCTGCTGTCAGCTGTTTTTTCCCTGTGAACATCCACAAGGAGCCCACAGCGAGGGGCTGGAGCCCTCCTGGCTCACTGGGCATCCATCACAGGAGAGCTGGTGCTCCTGAGCAAAGAGGAACAGATGAGGGGGTCATGTTTGGGGGTTTAGATGGGTAACTGAGTCCCAGGCTGCTGGAGATTCTCCTCAAGATCCTACAGGCATGCTGGCTGGACTCAAGGTGAGGGCAGGTAGTTGTTGTCTGTAAATTCCTGCAGAAAAACTGTATTATGGGCTGTGTTTCCCAGGGGTGCACCTTTCCACTCCAGAGGGTGGGCTGGAGTATGTGACCCTGGGGAACAGCTATTTGGGTGGGGATCTTGCTGCCTGATCTCACAGTCCATGCAGCCCATGGTGCCTTTATTCCCATCTAAGTAGCAATACAGACTTTTCCTCCTCACTTTTGGGGTGAATTTCATCATGTTACTTGGCTCCAGAATGAGCTGTTTGCAGCTGAGGTTAATAACCACTGAAGGGCAGTGAGGACTATTTTTGTCGAGAGCATCTTTGAGTGAAAAGGGGGAAAGGCTCTTGTGTGCACCCAAGTCCCCAGAGGTGGAAGAGCTGCTGCATTGGGTGACTGTGGGGACTCAGGTGCTCCATGACACCCTGCCCCAAGTGCTATCCCATCACCCTGCCTGCAGGAGCATCAGCTCTTTTTGCTTAAATACGTCAGTGCAGCTAAACCCTGTGATCTAGGAGGCAGTTTCAATGCAACTTCAAAAGCCCTTTGGGGAGGAGGCTGCTGCCCTTCAGGTAGTTTGGGAGTTATTGATGGAATAACTTTTGGGGACCAAGTCATGCCTTTCTCAGAGGCGAGGGAGAAATTGTTGTTTAAATACTCCCCGGGAGACTGGAACTGGTGGTGACCCAGAAACAGTTTATATATTTTTTTATTGCTTTCCATAGTTTCCCCAGGCTAAAGCTGTCTCTGCTAAAGGAAAACCAGGTTGTTACTGGGGGAATAAGCAAATTAGCAGATGAAGGCAAAAGCTTAACAGGGCTGAGCATCCAGGAGGCAGGAACTGCAACAGCTGAAAGGCACTTGCACCCGTCTCTTTTGCTTTTAATTTCCCATGGATTGGAAGCCCCTTTCCCAAATAATGCATTTATTGTTGTATTTTTCATAGCATTGTTTTAGTGGCTCAGGGTAAAACCTAACTCTTTGTTGGATGGCAATTGGAGTTTCAGCTGATGTGGTGCATGTTGTGGCCAGGCGTGATTTCCTCAGCCACTGACAGATGTTATCAAAACTTTTATTATTCTTTATCATTTATCCACTGTGTGGCTGCTCACTGGCCAGGCAAGTATCTCCCAGTCCAGGTACCTTCTAATGCTGGGAATTGTTGGAGGCAGGAGTGAGAGGGGATAAATACACTCTTACACATCCCTTGACTCAAGTAGCCACCACCACCATCTCTTATTATTGCAGGATTAGATTTGGGCATCAATGTATCCAAAGCCTCTGTGCCAAGAGCTTCACTCTTCTTTTGTGGGAGCTTCTCATCGCCCCTGGAATGTACCCACCCCACCGGTAGCTTGGGTGAGCTCAAAGGGGCTTGTTCACTTGCTTTGCTAATTGGGTTTTGCACCCAAGGGCTCTGTTTTGGCTCCACATAACTGCCTCCCATGGCTGAAACCATCAGCGTGGAGACCACCCCAGGCCATCAGTACTAAAAGCACAAGCTGTAGCTTGGCGGGCTCAGGGAGAAGCCTTGTCATATCTGATCAGGATGAGCCCTCACACTCTCCTGAGCACCAGCCACAAGCAGAAAATGTGACAAATGCAGTAGGAGCACAGATGTAGGGAATAAACAAGCCCTTACCCACATTATTGGGTTGCTAATGAGGAGAGACCTCATCAACCTCCCAGCCATCTAATTTCTCTTGGCTACTCTTACAGCTGGTCAGGAACTGCATGAGGCACAACCTTTTCTGGCACAAAACAGTTCTTGGAGGGTGACATTTCCAATGGAAAAAGGGCCAATTCTCTGTTTTCCTCCTCCCTGAGTTTAATGTTGGGAATCACCTTTGGACCACACGTTTTTGGGTGAAAGAAAAAGCACTGTCCTCACTGCTTGACTCCATCCAGCTCCCAAATTTCCCAGCACCTCCCATGGTGTGCCCCCAGCAGAATGCCAAGCCTCCATGGGATGGGAAGCAGGAGAGACTTAAGCTCTCTCTCTGCAGTCCTCCTTTCAATCACTGCACAATCCAACCGCATTTGGGTTTGCTTTTGTGGTGTTGTGGTTTGTTGTTTTTTTCACAACAATCATCTCCTCCATCTAAGCAGAGTTGTCTGGGAGTTTGGCCACAGAGCTGAATTCACCGCTGCCCCTTCAAAAACTCAAAACAACAGGTCAAATCCCATGCCAGGAGTTTCCCTCTTGCTGCTCTGTAAGATCAGAGATGTCCCTTTCTGCAGCCCTGGCTTTGCTCACGCTCCCGGCACCGAGATCTATCGCTCGCCCAGCGGCGTCTCGGCTCACAACCTAATTACAGTTTGTGTCACACCGGGAAGATGCAAAATGCTCTCCAAGTGCTAGATATTACTTTAAGCTTCCCTTCTATTTCCTGAGGTGCAGCAACTCCCTGAATCCCAGCTGGCACACCACAGCCAGCCACAAAACACCGTTAATTGAGTGTTTCTCCCGTTGACCTCATTTCTCAAGCAGACTTTGGCTGGGTTTATTTCCACCCCTTTTTACATGTTTTTTTTTGCCAAGAGGGCCCAAAAAGCAGATAAACAGAAACCAGCCACTTGATAAGTGTCATGGCCAACCCTTGGTGGTATCTGCCCTGTTTCAGTGTATGATGAAGCTGCTTTTCCCCCACCATTGTCCATTTTACACATTCATGGAAATAAGGGGGAAAGGGAAGGAGAGGTTCAAAGGTTGAGTGATGTTTTTTGGAAGAGATTTCATTTGGAAGAGGCTTCAGACCAGGCAACATCTAGATTGTTGGTCCTTCGCATCAGCAAGGCTTTCTAAGGCCTACCATCCTGAAGATTTTTTACCGTGACAAGATTTGGATGCTGAAACGTCTTTTGCGGCTGGTTCCCTTTCAAAAGATGAGGTGACTTGTACTAGTAGTGATGTGAAGCTCAGGCAGTATCTCCTGGAACAGCTCCTGCACCAGCTCCTGCACTGACTTCATTAGAGCTGCCTTTGTTCAAGTCTTCGCGACCTATTTCACCTCCCAAAGAATCCAGCAACATCCCACTAATTCCTTAATTACCTGGCATTAGTGGGAAGGTGCCTCCTCCAGCAAAGGCTGGGTGTCACCTTGTGGAGGTAGCAGGTGGAAACCTCTCCCCAATGTTCTCGACGTGGCTCCTTTTCTTCCTTTTCCTTGGTATTTATGAAAACATATTTTATTCTGCGCCTCAGATTCTGCCCTTCCCTGGCATTAATCAATTGTGCTGTTTCCCCCGTAGCGTTCATTACCTTCTTAAAAATGAATGCAGAGAGAAAACACAATTAGATGCTACTTTGGTTAAATAATACTTGGGGGAAAAAAAAAACCCAGAACAATGGCTTTAAAAATAAGGAGTGAGTGAAGTTCGCACAGTCTGAACTAATGATGGAAATTACCTCGGGTTAAGTTGGATTTTAAATCAGAGGTTTGGGGGGATTTTATTTTTTTTCTTTTCTTTCCAGTGAATTATGACAAATATAGAGGCCTGCTGGATGGGTGATTAGATTTTTTTTTCCCCTCTTCCATCTGCATTGAAAAATGAAATATTTCTGTAATATTAAATCCGTCAAATTGATCAAAGCGTGGTGTCAAAAAATGTTGTAAGCGCTTCTTCTCATCCAAACCCCTCAGCAACTGCAAAGCAGAGACCTTTTCAGATCCCTTTCTGGAGGTGGTTGGAGGTTACCTCTATCTGAAGAGTCTGCAAGAAATAAGTCTGCATTTCTCCATCTAATTCCCAGAATAGGAACTGACAAAGGGCTAAGGATTTGGCACATGAAACTAAAACCTGTGGTCCTCAGCTTTGTGAGTTTGTCTCTATGTGTGTCCATAATCTTTCCTAATGCCATCTCTTCTCTCCTGCCTAATGGTGGGGTCAGGACTAAGGTGTGTATGGCCAGAGAAAGGGAAATTTCTACTTCTCTGTTTCAGCTTTGTGAGTAAATCCTGGGAGATTGATTCATATTTCCTCTCCTCTTATGTTTTTCTTTCCCCTGCTGACTTTCCTGGAGAAAAAGAAAACCAAACAAACCAGAAAACCCAAATATTTGGGAATTGTTTGAGGAAGCTGACACAGAGTGTATTCAAACATTTGGAGAGGTGCTAATCCAGGGCATGGCTTGGCAGGATCAATGCAAAGCTTGTCCAGGAAAGAAGGATTTCTTTTTGAAAGCTGTTGGGTTGGGGCTTGATAAGTCTAGTTTCACCGTGCAAGGCAAGGAGGTAGAAGTTCCTCTCCCCAGGTCTGCTTTGTGCCTCAGTGTCCCTCAGCTTCCTGTCTCTGAGATCAGAACGTGAAAATTTTCTCTCAGGCATCGATGACTTTGCTTTAGGAGCAATTTGTGCTGTTGACTCACAAGGGAAAATGAGCATTTTGCCTTAGTTCCACCAATGGGGAAATGGGTGTAAAAGAGATAATGTCACTTTTTCAGAAAGTCACTGACAGAAATGGAGGAAAATTGGAGCCTTCCTACCTCTGGTTAATCCAGAGGAGGGTCTCAAACAACCCTACAGAAATGCAGCAGAGAAGGATGGATGGGTGGCTGCAATTCTGCTGCTTACCAAATTAGAAACAATTTCAGGATTTAAGGATTAAGTACCATTAATTACTGCCCAACAAATGCTGAACAACAATGGAGCACTTGTGGAAATGGAGAGAGAAGGTCTGCGTGAATACTAAATGGCTTCATTAATGCTCAGTGCAATTTTGTTGAATGATAAATTAATTCACTTGGTGCTCCAAGAATTACTGAGTGGGACCATGGGTGGGCACACGGCAGGAAGGCAGAGCTTCCCCGTGCAGGGCTGAGACACTCCAGAAGAAGGGAAGAGCAACCCCTGAGTACAGAAAAAGTGAGAGAATTGGTTTACTGAGTAAGGAAACACAAAATTCTGCCTCATCTGGAAAACAGTAGAGGCTTTGAGGTTTTGGAGGGCAGGATGAGAGCAGGAGGATCAAGGTTGTCATCTCCCTTTTGCTGCATCCTCCTGCAGATGGGTTTTTATCCCCTTCCAGAAGAAGTGGAGGAGGAGGAGAGAGCAGCACCCAGCCAGGATGTTTTGCAGTGAGTCATTTCAGCTTGTGCTGTGGCCCAGCAGCTGCCTGTGCAAAGCCTCTCTGCCTCCCTCCAGCACTTGTTCCCTGCAGTTCAGCATCGGTTTTCTGTCCCTCAAGACTTTTTAGCCTCCCGTTGCGTTGCAGCGTTATCGACTGATTGCTCACCCGGCCGTGGCCTGGAGCTGGGATGAGGTGTGAACAGAGCACAGGCGGCAATGGGCCCTGGTGCAGGGCAGGATGCTCTGAGGTTCGTTTCTCCTTTGGTCTTTTTTTAGCTCTTTCCTGCGTTGCCCTCTGGCTGCCCCTGCACCTGGCATTGTGATTTACTCTTCCCCAGCAAACTGATGGTGGCCATAGAGGTTGGGTGGCTTCGTGGCTTGGTGCAAGGTCCCTTTTTGCCCCACATTTTAGGGTTCCTTGGCTCACTTGGTTTGCAGTCTCACTGTTTAAGGCAAAGGGTGGGAGGTGGCAGAGGGAGACTTGGTTCCCTCCCTGCCAAAGGGAGATTTAAGGATGAGGGGCTTGTTTCTGCCCCACATACAGCACCATGACTCTGCATCTTTCCTCTCCTGACCCCCACAAGATAGTCTTTCTTGAGGGTACCAGGGCTTGTCTCTTGCTATCATGAGACATTAGGATCCTTGTCTTGGTGCAGCTAATTTGAGCCTACAAGATATCATCCAAATATGCCAGATCTGTTTTGGCCAAGAGTGGTGGGTGTCCAGCACACCTAAGTAGAGGGATGAAGGTGGGTGTGAAGGCTTCATCTGCTTTTCAAGATCATAGAATCACAGACTGGTTTGGGTTGGAAGGGATCTTAAAGATCAACTAGTTGCAACCCCCTGCATAGACATGGTCACCTTCCACTAGACCACATTGCTCAAAATCCCATCCAGCCTTGAACACTTCCAGGGAGGTGCTGAACTCCTATTCAGAAGGTAGGCAGGTCTCCTCTCCACCTTAGTGTGGTGCTGTGCTGTAGTACACACATGGTCCTACAGGGCCCCCTCTGCAGCCTTGGCTCACATCTGAGAAGCTCAGGAATGAGGTGACTGGAGATCCTCACATCCTGCCCATGAGGATGTGTTCTAGATTGGCCATTAACGAGTGGAGAAAGAATATGTAATTAACAACCCTATTGCCAGCAATCTGCAGAACCCAGCCCAACATTTTCCTAGCGTAATGAGCTGATAGAAAAGCAGCCAGAGGGAGACATCCTCGGCATTATTGGGCTGGCAGAGCCAGGCAACGGAGCTGCACATTCTTGAGTGCCATCTTCTGGCACCTTGTGCAGGAACCAGTTGCACGTCGGTGCAGCTGGAGCAGCCTGGTGAGGCAGAGCTACTGCCAGGCCCCAGGAGCAGAGTGGATTTCCTGCCTTTTCCTTAAAAGACCCATGGGGAGCAGCCGCTTTTTCCTTACATCCTACCAGCCCTTTGGCTGGTTGGGGACCTGCTTCTGCCAGCTCGAGGAGCTGCACATCTGCCAGTCAGGTTCTGCATGTGGCATTGGCTCCATGTGCCAGCTCGGGAAGCAGCTGCTTCCTGGTTTATTTATCCCCTCTGTGCTCAGCACAGGAGGATGATCTCAGCCACGTCACATCTCGTTTTACAGCCAGCCCCTGAAAAGTTAGAACTGCAAGTTGTGGGGTGGGGAGGAGGTTGGGGGAGACGTGGAGCTGCACAGGCTGGGATAGCAAGGGGACTGGGGAGAAGGTATAAAATATTAACTGACATCATGGCAAGACACTGACAGGGGTGGAACAATAATCAAAGTAAACAGCACATCAAAAGCCTGGCTAAAACTCGCATTTAGATTGCAAGTCAATGCAGAAACAGCTCATGTAGCCATGTTTAAATGTGTTTCCAGGAACCATTTACGAATATTAACAATGATGGAAGCAGAACAGCAATGATTCAGACTTTATGGTGTGTGACAATCCATGAGGCCACCAGACTCGTCCTTGGCTGTTGGCATAAGGAAGCTGATGGGCGCTTGAATCTTGACAGGAAAGCAGGTTTCTTTCTAGGGAGACTTCAGGAGAGAGGGATCCTGAAGTGAGCAAGGATGGAGCCTCTTTGGCCAGGGATGTGCAGGGTTTTCCATCAACTCTGTGGCATTAGGTGGCATTAGGTGGCATTAGGTGGCAGAAAAAAGTGGCAAAACCCACAATTTTGTTTCCTATCTCAGGTTATATCCTACTGTCTGCTTCCCCAGGCTTTGGCCTAATTAGTTTTAAATTTCCCAGGTCAGGTTCTCATGTGTTCTTACTTGGGATTCTCCAGCCACATGTCACTGTTGGTGCCACATTTTTGCTGTCCTCTTTGTGGCAGTTACCATTGCTCCATTTCTAGCCTGGAGCTCGCTCAGTCCCCCCATGGAATTGTCACACTAATGCCCGAGTATAGAAAAGGACCTATTTGGAAAGCTTGGGTCAGGACTGTGCAAAACAAGCTGAGCAGCAGTGTGGTGGGTGCCTCATTCCTTCCCCAAGCTGGGAGATGACCCAGCCCTGTCCCTCCCCAGCTCTGCTCGTGGTCAGTGGAGCAGCACAGCTTGAATTAAGAGCTAGAAATCAGTGTCAGATTTGTCTTGACTCCAGTGCTGAACACCTGTGGGCTATAGAGCAAATCTCTTAATTATTCCCAATGCCATTTGCCCTTGCCTGTACAAGAACTACAATAGCTCTGTCCTTGGGGAGGACAAATTCTCCTTAGTCCTGATAATACTGTAATTTACAAGAGGATTTCCCTGACTGGCCTTCAGGGCACGGTGTTGCCTAATGGAAGCAATTTAAAAGGGTTGGGAAGTGACCCCCTGAAAGTTCAGGCAGCTACAGATGGAACAGGAGAATTAGGAGGCGTTTTGCAGGGAGATACAGGAGCCTGCAGATGCGTTCAGGATGTGAGGGGTGGGGTGTCCTGGGGAGGGGATGCAGCATGAGGGGCTGAAAGGGAAAAAGTGCAAGTGGAGGATTTTTAATTTTTTTTACTTGCCTGTGTATTTTTGTAAGAGGCTTTTTGGATATTTCAAACTTGGAAAGTCCTTCCTGAGAGACTGCATAAAGGTTTAACTTCATAGAATCATAGAATTTGAAGTTGGAAGTGACCTCTGAAGATCATGTAGTCCAACCCTCCTGCTGCAACAGGAACACTCAGGGCAGGTCACAGAAACACATCCAGATGGGTCTTGAAAGCCTCCAGAGAAGGAGACTCCACAACCTCTCTGGGCAGCCTGTCCCAGGGCTCTGTCACCCTCACAGGAAAGAAGTTTCTCCTCATGTTGAGGTGGAACTTCCTGTGTTGTCACTTGGTGCTGTTTCCCCTCGTCCTGTCACAGGCACCACTGAAAAGAGACTGGCCCATTCTTGACATCCACCCTTCCCAGAAGGTTCAATTTTCCAGAAGTTTAAGTTTCCAAATTTTCCAGTTGTCTCTTTTGAATACTTCTGGGCTGTAGATCCTAAGTTACTGTTTAAATGAGAGTGTTAACCAGTGCTTTATTACAGGGAAGCTGAGGCACGGCAAGGGGGGAACAAGTCTGAAGGGGACAGTGCCCATGCCCATGGTCTCCCAAGCTGGGCAGAGAGTCCTGCTGCTTTCTGAGAATGCTGCACAATTACCACCCCAGCAAGAGCAGCTTTTCAAAGGCACCTGGGATCTTCAGCAACAGATCCCCGTCGTGAATTATCCCAAAATATTGCTGGTGCAGCTGTTTGGAAGGGCGCTAGAGACCTGCTCCATCTCCTGCTCCAGCTGGAGGGGCAGAGGGTTGGGGCTGAGAGCTCAGGTCTTTTTGGGGTGACCACGCTTTGTCACAACCAGGAAATCTGGAGAATATTTTTTTTACTTTCTTAGCCAAACTCCTTGCCCCTCAATAGGGAAAAGCATAATTTCATTTTGGAAATGACTAAACTCTAAACAGAATAAATTTTCTTTGCTGCCTAGGTGGAAATTCAGTACCTCCTGAAGCCCTTTCTCAAAGCAATCACAGGTTTAGCAAGGACAGGGTTTCCCTTTTGAAAGCCTCCAGAGAAGGAGACTCCACAACCTCTCTGGGCAGCCTCTCCCAGGGCTCTGTCACCCTCACAGGAAAGAAGTTTCTCCTCATGTTGAGGTGGAACTTCCTGTGTTGTCACTTGGTGCTGTTTCCCCTCGTCCTGTCACAGGCACCACTGAAAAGAGACTGGCCCATTCTTGACATCCACCCTTCCCAGAAGGTTCAATTTTCCAGAAGTTTAAGTTTCCAAATTTTCCAGTTGTCTCTTTTGAATACTTCTGGGCTGTAGATCCTAAGTTACTGTTTAAATGAGAGTGTTAACCAGTGCTTTATTACAGGGAAGCTGAGGCACGGCAAGGGGGGAACAAGTCTGAAGGGGACAGTGCCCATGCCCATGGTCTCCCAAGCTGGGCAGAGAGTCCTGCTGCTTTCTGAGAATGCTGCACAATTACCACCCCAGCAAGAGCAGCTTTTCAAAGGCACCTGGGATCTTCAGCAACAGATCCCCGTCGTGAATTATCCCAAAATATTGCTGGTGCAGCTGTTTGGAAGGGCGCTAGAGACCTGCTCCATCTCCTGCTCCAGCTGGAGGGGCAGAGGGTTGGGGCTGAGAGCTCAGGTCTTTTTGGGGTGACCACGCTTTGTCACAACCAGGAAATCTGGAGAATATTTTTTTTACTTTCTTAGCCAAACTCCTTGCCCCTCAATAGGGAAAAGCATAATTTCATTTTGGAAATGACTAAACTCTAAACAGAATAAATTTTCTTTGCTGCCTAGGTGGAAATTCAGTACCTCCTGAAGCCCTTTCTCAAAGCAATCACAGGTTTAGCAAGGACAGGGTTTCCCTTTTTTCCCCTTTACAAACTGGGTGACTGAAAACCTCCTGTCAGGATTTTCCCAACATGTAGATGTTGTTTTGACCTAGATGCTTAAGCATTCATTTACTGCTGAAGTTTTGCATTTAGAGGTCTTAAGAGTTTGTATTGGGGGCTGTCTGGAAAGCTCTGAAAGGGAAAAAAAAACACCGAGGGCAGCTCACAAGTTACAAAGGAAAACCGATTTGACGTGATTATGCCTCCATTTATTGGCAGCCCACAATGAGATGTAAAGAAATGTCAAAAAATCCCATGTGCATGTTGCTTTGGTTCAGAAAAAATTGTTGTTTGTCTCTGCCCAGAGGCTACGAGTCACTCTGCTAATGCAGGAGGCACTAAAATGACCCCTTTGTTTTTCTTATGATCACTTCTGATAGCGCGCTCTGCCAGAGATATCATATCTTTGATCTCTCGGTGCTGATGTTTAGTCTCTCTTGAGTTCAGTAGCATCTCCTTGAGATTAATACTTCATGGCATTCTCAGCACCAAGCTGTCCTAACCCATACATCACAAGATGTCATGCTTCACACACTTGCCTCCTGCCTCAGTGCCTTCACAGTGGCACAATAAATAACCTTCGGCCAGCTCCGCTCACTCCCATTTCCTGGGCACAGAGTTGAACGAGGAACAGGGAAACTTAGCGGAAGTGAGGAGGGAAGGGACAGCCCTGCTTTCCTCTCCTGAGGGAACAGGTTGACAAAGCATTGCCAGGGTTGCCCTGTCTCCTGGGCAGAGGGAGAAAAGATGCGTGGCAGTTTCTCCATGATGCCTTATAGGGAGTGAAAAAGGGGAGCACCCTTAGGTACCCATCTGCCAGCCAGCTCTGTTCACGGCCTGTCCCTTCGGCAGACAAGGTGGGAAAATCTCTTTCTGCTTTGGCTTTTGCTTGCTTTCTTGTTTTCCAAGGGTTGGGTGAGCAGACCAGGTTCCTTTTGCAGGAGGGGCTGGGTGTGAAAACCCCTTCCCTCTCTGTCTGTGGGGTGAGTGAAGCAGGCTGTCAAACCACAGTGCTTAACCCTGCAAGAGGACCACAAAATTGAGCTAGGGCAGACAATGAAACCCTCTGCCTCCCCCTGACCCTGTGGGCTGCAGAGCTCTCTCCTTGCCCAGGGGAAAAAAAGGAGTTTTAAGGGAAGAACCTAAAACATTCTGCACATCAGAGGTTGGGTTTCTGCAGGCGAACATCCACACTCATCTTGTTGATGTTGAGTGGGTATTCTGAGATCTATCGCTTATGTCATTTATGAGGTTTTGGGGGTGTCGCTAAGGTGCAACGTGCCATTCAGAGATGATGTTTCAGGTATTGGGGTGTCGATCCTTGTACAGTGATGCCAACCACCTTGGGCTGTGTGCCTCCTGTCTCAGAGGCACCTGGCAAGGGCAGGAAACGTCCCCTGTCAACTCACACCCTCCTCTCCCTCAGTGCACTGGGTGAGGGGGAAATGAACCTGGAAGACTTTCCACTTGCTCACAGCCAAGAGTACTTTTGGTACCCCCCAACTAGGTGCAAGCAGGTGCTTTCCCAAAGAGGAGGCAATGAGGACACACTGCAAAGCTTTCCCTCCAAAAATAAATGGCTGTATGTATTGGGTTCTGTATAGTACAGACTGGATTGGCTGTTCCTGTGTCACAGTCCCAGTGCAAAGCAGACTGGGCAGAATCTCTGCTGCTACATCACATACTAACCCAGGAACACCCCTACACTGATAGACACATGATGCTGACAGGTCCAGCGGGCACTAGGTGGCCGATAATGATGCAATTAGAGAAACCCCCTTCTTTTCTTTATTTCTTTTTTCCTCACCAGCCTCTGGGAAAAGGAGTTTCAATTTTTTTAAGTTCTGTCACAACAGGTTAGAGTATTAGCAATCATGGTTCACTGCCATCTCTATTTGTTCCATTTGTGGCCTTTATTATGGTTATCCACATTAATTATTTCGCTGCTAAAGTCCCTTCTAATTTCAGAACACTGTTATTTCTAAGAAAGATGGATATTAAATATGCCACACATCAGCACAGGGTGGCATTACACCATGCTATTAAGTTCTGATTCGAAGGTTTAGCAAAAAATAACTTTGCTATTTGTAATCACCGTGAAGTGTTTTAGTGTTGTAGCTTGGAATAAGAAATAAAAACGATGACAGGAACTGATTTCTTATTAGGACGTGGTGCAGGAGTTTATATAAATCAGGAAGGAAATAACGAGGTAACCCTTGGCTGGCCAAACCTTTGTGGGTACCTGTTGTCTGATGGGGAATGGGCTGGTTACCCCCCTGGAGGGTCTTTGAGGTCCAGTCTTTTTGGGCATCTCAACCCATCCCTGAGGTCCTTATCTGCCCACAGAGGAGGTTGGGTGGAGTGAACAGTGAGGGCTGGGGAGACCCAGCAATCCCAAGGAAGGAGCTGAACACCCCCCCAGCTCTTTTAGGGCTGAGGTGTGATGTTGCAGAGACTCAGTACCACTCTTCCTTGGGCAGCAGGAGCTTTTTGGTCCAAGTGGGGCTACATGTTGTTTGTGCAACCCTTTTGCCCTCTTGATTGTTGCTCAGGGGTATATTGGGCTTTTGAGGAACTGCTGCATTCCCATGGCTTATAGGTGCTGCACCCTTATGCAGTGCCAGGATGGAGCCCCAGGACATTGTATAGACCAGCCTGCAGGACCCATGCCCTCCTGGGAAAGCTTTTTATCCATGAGGGGAAAACAGATTCCCCCATCACCCTTGTGTCTCTTAAGGATGGGCCAACCAACATGGTGGTACAGCCAGGATGGATGTAGCTTGTGTAGCTGGTATGAAACATCCAAGCTCTTCAGCAGTGGGCTGCATTGTGTGCTCTTGCTGGAGATGCCCTTTAAATAGGACTTGCTCCACAAAGTGACCCTCTGTTTTGTGCCAGGAGGGAGGAAGGAAGTGATAAACCCACATTTTCAGCAGGGATGTTGAACCCTGGGTGAAGTTGGCTTCAGCCAAACGAGGCATGGAGCTACAGGTCATGGGCAAGGGCACCTGGGAAGAGGGAAAAGGAGTTGTGTGAATAACTGCTTAGGAGGTTACTAGAGGTTGTAGCAACATCTGAGGATGAGGTTAGGAAGCAATTTGCCTTGAGTTGAGCCTAAAGAAAATTCTTCGTGATTTTCAGTCAAGCAGTCAAAAAAACAAGGTAGAGATCAAATGTAATGTTTTGCTCAACTCCCGGATGAGATGTTCCCTCTTAGCAACGAGTGTTTGTGCACAGGTTTCGCTAAGAGTGAGGGATAATTTGAAATGAAAAGTAAACTAAAGGGGTGAAAAGCCCCCCTGTTATTTTTTCTTCAAGTATCAAAACAAATCTCTCTAATTCCTCAGGGGGTTTCATTTGTTGATTTTTGTGTGCTGTGGTTTTAGTTCCTCAAGCCCTGGAAAATTTGGTGAGGTGACTTTTACGCTTTCCAGCATCTCCAGTGTTGTCTCTGCCTTGCAGGGGTGAAGAAAATTTAGCTGCACGTACTCATGCATCTCAGGTCCAGAGGCCAATCCCAAGGGGTGCTTCAAACCATCCTGCTTCACCCATTTAGCAGCAGTTGTGGGTGCTCAGCAGCTTGTGGAGCATGATGGTGAACTTCTTTCCACTGCAGAAAGGTCCTCCAGTCCCTCCCAGCTCCCAAGCAGCTCATGCTCAGTACAAAAGGATACACCAACCTTTCTCAACTGTTCATGTCTATTAATTAAATGCTAATTAATTATTAAAAGACTATTTATTGAGATTTAAGAAGTCTGCAGCTAAAAAAGAATGAAAAAAACCTGGTGGTGACAGGTGTTACACTTCAGTAATGAGGTTCTTAATAATCAATTGGCATTTGTTTGACTTAGAATAACATTCTTATTAAATCTAAATCAACTCTTTACTTGAGACACTTAATTACATGTGGGTAATTTTTTTTCCTTGGCGTGGTGGGAGATCCCAGCCCGCACCTCCAGGCGTAGCTGGAGGAGGTTGTGCCTTAATAAATATGAAAGGTGATGGTTATTCATTGCGAGTGCCACTTAAGGAACGATTTCCCCCAGCTCCAATCCACACTCAGGCTAATGGGAGCTTTAAGGGCTCATTTTTTTCTCGTTAGGAGAGCTGAGACTCTGGGAAGAGCTCGGGGTGGTCCTAGTCCCATAGCCCTGCTGCCACAGAGCAGCCCCCTCCCCTGAGTGAGGGAGCTACCAGCCTCCCCTGGTAAGGAATCACAGAATTCTTTTGGTTGGAAAATACCTTTAAGATCATAGAATCATGGAATGGTTTGGGTTGGATGGGACCTTAATGATCATCTAGTTCCAAACCTCTGCATGGCAGGGACACCTCCCACTAGAACAGGTTGCTCCAAGCCCCATCCAGCCTGGCCTTGAGCACTTTGAGGGACAGGACAGCCATAAACCTCCCTGGGAAACCTGTTCCAGGGTCTCACCAGCCTCACACTAAATAATTTCCTCCAAATGTCTCATCCAAATCTTCCCTCTTCCAGTTTTAATCTGTGACTTCTTGATATGAAGTTGGATCATCAAGTCCAGCTGTTAACCCAGCACTACCAAGGCCACCACTAAACCTTCAGCACATCTACATGGCTTTGAAATCCCTCTCGGCATGGTGATTCCACCACTTCCTTGGGCAGCCTGACAAGCCTTTTGGGGAATAAATTGTTCCCAAAATCCGAACTGAACCTCTCCATGGCAACCTGAGGCCATTTCTTCTGATCCTATTGCTTGTTCCTTAGAAGAAGAGACCAACCAGGCCTTTCTCCAACCTCCTTCCAGGCAGTTGTAGAGAGTGAGCAGGTCTCCCTCTAGCCTGCCTTTCTGCAGGCTGAACACCCCCTTATTTATTAGAAATCACATTTAGCATTGGGATAAGTTGCTACTGCAGTGCTGGAAACCCACAGGAGGGGAAAATAAAAACCCTCCAAGCATCTGCCTCATCATAGTCCTCCCGTGGAGAAGCAAGAGCTTCGCAGTTGCTCTACCTCAAGTTTTGTCTGGCTGATGCCAAAGTGAAAGGCTCCTTGCTCCATTATTCAGACACCTCAGGTCCTCCAGGGTCAGCAGCAACTTTTAAAATGTCATCGTTGGGGACATTTTTGCCTGGTATGGAAATGGGAGGCTGGGCAGGGGAGCCACTGCTGGCTTTAATAGAAATTTAATTACTTCCCCTTTTAATGCAGCTTTTAAAAAGGAGCTGAGGATCCCAACTGGGTGCTCTATTAGCCCAAACAACAACACAGGGGGTGGAAAAAGCAAAAGTAACCAACAGCAGCAAACAATCTCTGCTATTAGAGGATCATTATTCTGATATTATTTATTTCAGACTTTTAGATACTCTCCAGTGCTTGACTTCACAGGCTCATTTAGTTCTTTTCAAAAGCAAGGCAGCACTGCAATTTACCAGGAGAAAATGTGATAAACATTATAGAGGGGTGGAGGAAAAAAAAACAATCTCTGCTATTAGAGGATCATTATTCTGATATTATTTATTTCAGACTTTTAGATACTCTCCAGTGCTTGACTTCACAGGCTCATTTAGTTCTTTTCAAAAGCAAGGCAGCACTGCAATTTACCAGGAGAAAATGTGATAAACATTATAGAGGGGTGGAGGAAATCTATTTGCAGGCTGGGGAAATGTGTGGCTGTGTGGAGATCATCATTCATAGCTTCAGAGTCCTGGGACAGGGGCAGAGCAGCCAGAGGTTCAAGTGATGGTCATTTGAGCTGCTTTTCAAGTTTCAGAGCCCTTCCCTGGATCTTGACAGGGAAGGCAGTGGTGGGCATGAATATTTTCCTCCATCTCCTTCAATATATTTGCAACTACACAACCCTGGCATAGGCAGGATATGCTGGGGCTCCCTCTGAAAGGTTCTGGGCACAGAGTGAGCAGGGCAGGATTGCTCTTGGGATGTTGTCAAGGAGGAAAAAATGCTGCAATCCCCATATATCCAACCCAGGGGGAAATATTACCTGGTACTTATGTCTCAGAGGCTGTTTTGCTTTACATGGGCAACATGTGGAGAGGGATGTGAAAGGTCAATGAGCCCCTTCTGACCACAGCAAGAGTCAGGAGGTCATGATGTTTTGTGAGGTTATCCAAAAAAATGAGAGAGCTGGGGTGTATCCCAGCTTCATGGGGCGCAGATCCTGGGAAGGGATAAGCTGATGTCTTTAGGAGTCTTGAGCACCCCTGAAACTTTGGGAGCTCCTGAGTGTTGCTGCCAGAAAGCAGATCATGGTATCATTAGATCATTAGACTCTGCCTGGGTTATTATGAAGGGTCAATGAGAGCTTCTGTGCCTCATCAGTTGCATGGATTAAGAAGTTTGCTATCCTAGGGAGTAAATAAACTTGAATAAATTGGCTTGGATGAGAAGAAGGTCCTCAAAAAGCCCAGTCACATGGGACTCTTCAAGTCATCATGTCAATGGAACACGAGTTTTATCTTTGAGGGTAAAATTAGAGGATTCTAGTAAGTGTTAATCAAAGCTGTTTTTCTGGACATCTTCCAACCAACTCACTGTCATTCTTGCTGCCCTAGGGAGCTGTGCTGCTTGAGTTCCACTGCCCACCTGGTGCTTCCCAAAACCTCTCTATGGATCTGAAGCCCTGTCTTCATCACCCCGCCTGGGGTTGGCAGGTTTAGACTTATAGTGATTTTTAGATGTAGCCTATTCTGTAGCAAAATTGGCCTCTCTTGGGCTTTCTCTCCTTTTTTCTTCCCCATTGTTCAACCTGGAGAAGAGAAGGCTCCAGGGAGACCTCATAGAAGCCTTCCAGTATCTGAAGGGGGCCTACAGGAAAGCTGGAAAGGGACTTTTGACAAGGTCTTGTAGTAAGAGGACAAGGGGTAATGGATTAAAACTGGAAGAAGAGAGATTTAGGTTACACATTAGGAAGAAATTATTTTTTGTGAGGGTGGTGAGACACTGGAACAGGTTGGCCAGGGAAGCTGTGGCTGCCCCATCCCTGGAAGTGTTGAAGGGCAGGTTGGATGGGGCTTGGAGCAACCTGGGCTGGTGGGAGGTGTCCCTGCACATGCAGGGGGCTGGAACTAGATGATATTTAAGGTCCCTTCCAACTCAAACCATTCCATGGTTCTATGATCAGGCCAGCCCGAGCTTCTGCCTTAGATGTGACATCTTGGTGTTTGGGGTGGCTGGGTGGCTTTTGACGTGCCTCATCCAAAAATTCCTCCTGAGTCTATTAAAACAAAGCAAAACAAAAACCAACATAAAAACCAAACCCACCACAAATCATGCAATTTATTTCTCGTCAAAAAGGACGGTGATGTTGAAAAATAAGCCTTGATGTTGCAAAATGATTGAAATGTGTGGAGATAATTTAACTGTAGCTACCTGGTTCAAACAGCCCTTTGATGCTTTGTGCAGTGATAGTTTATAGCTACACGTTTTTTTTCATCCATTTATTTATTTTGCAAAGACACACCCCGACACGCGCTGCCTCTTTCAAAGGCTCTTTGGGAATGGAGGTGGCCTTTGTTGGGTAGACCATGGTGGTCCTGAACCCTCTCTGCTGGGATTCCTCTGAAGTCTGTGGCTTGCAAAGTGGTGTCAAACCCCACAGTTTCCCACCTCAGCCTGGGTTTCCCACGGGCCAGGGGCTGGAGGCAGCCCTGCCCTAACCCTCCCTGGTGAGAGAATCCTGACTGCTTGGCATTGGAAAGGGACAGGAGAAGGGAAGAAAATACACCAAACCACTTTGCACCTTCAAAACAAACCCTCCTGGGCTCTGCCTTCTACCTCTAGAGCTCCAGTGCTCCCATGTGTGTTTTCATCTTAGCTCATGGAACAGCCAGTGGTGTGTAGCTGTAGTAGAGCAACCAAAGTTGTGAGGAATTAATTAAAAAATAAAGGTTTCCTAAAGAAAAAAGTAGATAAATCCCTCTCCTGCCTCCTGGTTTGGCACCAAAATGGAGCTTGTAGCCATTATGTGACTTTTTTTTTACTTTTTTTTTGTCTTAGGCCTGGGAGAGGGATTTGGTCTCCCCAGAGCCTTGTCTTTGGGGTGTGTGTCAGAAACATCCTTAAAATTATGGGGGGAGTGGGGGGTGAAAAAAGCACTTCTCATCTGGCTGGGAGGCTGCGAGCCTGGCTGCTGTAAGGAGCTGTAAAAAACCTGCTGATAGGCAGATGGAGTGGTGTAATTATACCCGGGGAGGGGTGGGGGGGCAGTACTCACTGAAATAATTAATGCGGGCAGACAATTAGAGGCTTTTCCAGAAGATTACCCTCTCCCTCCCATCTGCGCTCCATGGAGGAGTTTTTCAGCTGGTGATGCTGGTTCCATCCTCAAATGTTTGGGTTTTTTTCCCCAAATTCTGGCTTCATGTTTGCTCGGGCTTGGCTAAAACGTTCCCCCTGTTTTTGGGAGGAGGGAGAGGTGCTGTTTGGGTTTTTGCAGGGGCTTTGCTGGTGATGCAGAGCCCTCTCTGCCCGGGTGGGCGTACCGGGGCGTTCACTATGGGGGTTTCCTGGCAAATCAGCCCTCAGGAGGCTGATTTGAGATGAGATTTAGCAATTTCTGCATTTCTCCAGGTTACCAGAGACAGTTTCAAACATGTTTGGTAGCAGTGGGGTGAGCAGGCAGCTCCCAAGGCCATCAGCAAAGCAAAGGGCTGATTACAACGCAATTTCAACCAAAAATAATTATTTTTGTGTTGACTGGGTTTTTGTTTTCAATACTTGATATGCTGTGAAGTTAAACAGGAATTATTTTGGATGGCTCACACCTTTCCTACCCTTGCTTTTTTAAAGGAAAAAACCAAGTTAGCACATTGATTTCAGTGTTGGGGTTATTTCTCAACAGTTTATTTTCCACATTACAGTCGCTTCATTTTGAAAACATTGCCAGTGGCCGTTTGT
>NW_009952368.1:1056692-1057840 GCF_000747805.2 Chaetura pelagica
GATGATTCACGAAGTCCCATGTTAGCTTTTCTTTCCCTTGAAAAGAAGTAGATAAATTTGGTGAAACCTTTCACCCAGCTCCTGGAATAGTGCTGGAGATGATGCTTGTGGTGAGCATGAGCCAGTCTGAACCCATCACCAAATACTTCCTAGGACATCACATCCTCCTTTGTCCCTGGCTCTTCCCCAACCACACAGCAAGGGAATTCCCACTTTATGAACATCACTTGATGAAGTTGGCAGGGTAGGAATAAGCTGCTGCTGTGAGGGACCCTCATTCTCTTTTACTCCTTCTTTTATGGAGGAGAGAAACCAAAATGCAGATTTTCAGGGTGGGTTTTGCTATCAGGAGATCCTTGGTCTCCTGGAGGCCAGAGTGTTCGTCCTTGGTTGTGTAGAGGTACCAAAAGATTATGTCTCTCTATTGCATCCTCTGTTTTGTTCTCCAGCTCCTTGGCTGGGAAATTCCTGGGCAAGGGTCAGTGCCTGCAAACCCCTGGGTGTGTAATCGTGTTGCACTGCCCCTCACCAGGGGGTGCCCCAACCATCCTGGGGCTGGTGGTGGGGAAAGCCCTGGCGGTTTAACCAACCCTCTCTCCCAAGCTGGTTTTGTAAGGTGCTGCTGCTGTTTGCAATTAATCTCTGTATCTGCTTGCCCAAAGGAAAGCACAGGAAAAAGCCCTTGGCACTCTGCTGCCAGTCCTGGCATTTGAAGGACAAGGTGTGTGACTGCAAAGGGCACCTGCAGCTTCCCAAAACTTCCCCCATCCTCCCTGCCCTGCTCTGATGGGACCATTAGAGGTGTTGGCATCATTTAGCATCATTGTTGGCATGATTCTGTGATCATAAGGCTGTGCCCTGCTGCTATAGCTGGTATTGTGGGGGCAGCAGCGTGGACATGGGGACTTTGCACAGGTTGTTGGCATCTCCTGTCCCTGTGAAATCCACCCTGAAAACAGGCAGAGAAGTGGCCATCAGGAGTTACTGGGGAGGAGGCTGCTTTGGCTGCGCTCCGGCTCCCGCAGGCGGGCGTGGGTGTTTGTTGCCACATGCTGGGATGGAGCTGCTGATGCCAGCCTTGCTGCTCTTTGCACCATCCTTGAGGGAAACAATCTCCCCAGGCTGGGACCAGGGAGCTGGTGTTGCTT
>NW_009952368.1:1057991-1062881 GCF_000747805.2 Chaetura pelagica
CTGCCTGCTGTTGGGAGCCCTGGCAGGAGTTCCTCCTCTCAGGTCCCACCTCTCGCCTTCCCTTGCTCTTCTTTCTTCCAGGGCTGGATTACAGCCTCTCTGCAATTTCCTTGTGATTCAGTGCAGGAGTGGTGCTGCTAGATAAGGCTAGAGAGACAATCAAGGATGCTTCCAGTCCAATCAATCCACAAGGCTCTTTATTTTTTCCTGACTGTATCTCCCCACCCTTGTCCCTGGTTCCACTCCATCCTCTTTTTCCCATCTTTTCCTCATGACACCCAAGCGTCACCCTCCCGCACAGTCGATACGTTTCATGTTGTGTTGTAGTAGGAGTGGGAAAAGGAAAATTTCTTGGAAGTTTTTAAATGGGGAGAGGGATTTTCTCTGCAAAACTAAAAGTTCAGCTCACAGCCCGAGTTCGGGAGAAGTTTGACAAGGCAGCTCAGAAGGTGGAGAGAGGAGCAGGAGATGATCTCTCCCCGCTCCCCTAATTTACAGCCCTGACAATACGACGCCTTTCGTGCGCATCCATCTTCATGTATAACGGGGGGGGGAACCAAAATAATCATAAAAAAAACATTGCCTGCCTTTCAGCATTGACCAGTTATTCTTAAGAAAGCCATGTATCTTCTTGACTTTGGCATCAACATAAATAAAATTATTTATCTCTCCAATTTAAATGCTCTGCACCTTTAGCAGGCAATAAATTCTTCTCTCCTGTCCCTTTATGTCTTTATTTCTCACTCCCTCCTTCACCGCTGAGTATGGAGCTGCAGTTTCCTTCTGTGCTCAGGGCAGGGGGAGGACCCCAACATTTTCTCCACCTTAGTTACCTCCAGGGAAGGATGAGGGATGTCCCCCTACATCCAGCCTTGCTTTCCCTCCTGGATTTAAGAAGGGAATTAAAATAGTAATAATAGTAGTTGTCTTGCAAATCAAAGTGTGTTCTAGCAATGATGAAATCATCAAGACTTAATAGCAACCTCAATATTACTGTCTTGCATTGCACTGTGAGTGATGGTGGCTGCTACGTGCCCAGTGCTGGACTGGGCTCGTGGTCAATGCTGCACCTTAGCAGTGAGAGGGCAGGATCTCCCCCCTGCTTGGACCTGCAAGATCTTGGCCGACATCAAGTGTCTCTAAGTAGGACCTGCAACCTGGGGTCTCCTGAAGCAGGATCTCCTTCCTGCTTGGACCTGCAAGACCTTGGCAACAGCAAGTGACTCTAAGGGGAACCTGCAGTCTGGGGTCTCTTGGACAGTGCAGGGATGGCTGAGGTAACCCCCAACTCAAGCTTGCAGTGTGTGACATGGCTGGTTATACTTTGGACCCACCTTTGTGTCTCAGGCAGATGCCACCTGTTGGGAAGGAACTATTTGTAGGTTTCGCCTTCAGGCCTTGGCTGGGTCTGAAGTGCTGAGGGCAAAAGAAGTGGTGGAGGACTCAGAAAGCTGGATGGGGAGCTGTACAGGTACTGCAGGGAGGCTTTGGGGGAGTGCTGAGGCTGCACAGACGTATTTTTGGGGGAGAAAGTCCACAGTGATGCTTCAGGATAGGACACAGTGAAGCTGTTTCCACAGGAACTGCCCAGGAGCGGCTCAAGACTAAGCCAAGAGCAGGCAAGTGAGGTCCCCATATGGGGCATCCCACCAGTATCCCCCTGGTTTTTAGCAAGCAAAATCCAGCTGGAAATTCCACGTTTTCCCCAGAGGAAACTTGGAGCAGAAAAATGTTAGTCCAAGGATGTCTTTTGGTGGGACGCTTTTTGCTCCTGCTGTTGGAAGTGTAAAGGTGTCTGGGGGAGTGTCTCAGCACCACCTGGAGAGATACTGTAATAAACAGTCCCTTCACCTGAACTTATTTTAACTTAGAGTCCTTGTTTTTCAAAGCCTTCTCTCTCTTCCCGCAACTAAAAATAACCCAACAGCAATGACATTTTAACAGGAAATTAAATGAAAACATTTGTTTTGAATTGACATTTTGGCTTGAAATGTTGATTTGTTCTGGATTTTTAAGCCAGAGAGCAGCAACACGGTGTTGTAGCAGATGAGGAAAAATTAGATTGTCTTGAAAAATAGCCATGAACTCTCAGGACAGAGAGGGGACACTTTGATCCTGGCGAGTCGCAAGGATTCTGCGTCAGCTCCCTGGGGAGGGGCACAGGAGGCAGCCACCCGGCTGCTGCAACATCTTACTAAAAGGAAGCAAAAAAGGGGCAGTTTTCTGTTTTCATAAGAAGCTCGAAATTTTTACAAGGGGGAGAGGGGGGGAATTATTTTTTCCCACCAGCCCTTCCCACCAACAGGATGATAGTGTTGAGGTTTCACCTTCTTTAAATATCACTGGCACTTATTTTCATTACTCGCTCTTAATTATAATGAAGCTGAAGTCTCCTCTGTGCCTTGATGGGGAATTTATCCTGAAAAGCATCTAGAAACGTTCAGTTTCTTGGTCTGCAAACATCCTTTCATCTCTTCAGCATCCCATCTGCCTGCCTAACTGCTCCTCCACTGCTTCCTTCCTCTTCCTTGTGATCACAGCCACCAAGACCTGATAAATGAAGATTTTCACAAAATCTTCGTTTGCATTTCAAACGAAACAAAGGCACAGAAACCCACAGGAAAAAAAAAAGAAAAAGAAAAAAAGAAAAAGAAAAAAGAAAAGCCAACTTTCTCAGCCTGGTTCCTCCCCATTTCTCACATCTGAAGAGGTTATTAAATATATCCAAAGGTAAAAATCTCAACCATGCACCTCTGATGGAGATAATTTCCTATAGATGTTGTTTTTCCCCCATCTTTTTTTGGTGTGGGTTGCCTTGTTTTGGGCTAGGGTTTTTTTTTGATGTTATGATGAATTTGTGTGATGTTGCCCTCTAATGGCTGATCAACGGGAAAGCTGTGAGACCTGCCTGGGAAACCTTCCTTTGTTATTCCTTGGGAGAAATGGGGCTTTTTGGAGATAAAGGGGGGTTTGCTCCATGGCCAACAGTGGGGAATGAGAAATTCATTCTATATCCTTGTAATGCTGACTCTTCAAACCCCTTGTCATTCATCCCTCTTACCCTCAAAAGAGAAATAAGCAAAATTAAGTATTTGGGAAGGCATTTTTCCCCCCCAAAAAAACCCTTTCTCAGTTGCCTCCTCCCTTCAGGAGGTGCCTTGAGGACCTCAGCAACCAGCTTCCAGCATCACAGCTCCGCAGATGGGAGCTCCTCCAGTCAGTTATTTTTGGAATGAGGGAAAACATTTTGACTTGAACTTTCATACATAATGATGAGGGTTAGTTACCCAAATCCACACATTTCCTTTAGTCGTTTTCATTTACTACTGTTTTAAATTATTTCACAGCCTTGCAAATCTCTCTCTGACAGCCAGAGCCCAGGCAGGGAAAGCAAGAGAGAGAAAAAAAAACTACTAAGTGTTCGTTTTTCACATAATATATTCCAATCCTGTTAGGTCGTGCTGGTGAAGGTAATATTTCTGGCATTCATTTAATGAAATTGACGTTGATGAATGGTTAATTATACAAATTACATTCTTATTAAATCCCTTGGAATCACTGCCTTAGAAAGTCTTAGCTATGGACTTCTCGCACTAGAGACGTGGGGGATTTTTTTTGGAGCATCTTTACTGCCGGCTGCTGTGAAACCGTCTTCCAAAAAACCTTGAAAAGCATTAAAAATCCCCTGGTTAAGTCAATTACTACAGATAAGTTAATCTTAATGGGATACTTAAACCCCTGTCCTTGCATAAGTTTACTTTTCATCCCTCTCTCTCAGCTCTGGAGGCGCTGAAGAGAAAAGTTCTCCAGTGATTGTTGCGACAAATGGATTAAGAGTGGGATGAGTAGGGCTGGATGCCAAATTGCTATTGAAACAGGGTTTCAGTAGAAAATCTGGGGGGTGGAGGACAGCAGGATGCCTGTGTTCCCCCAGATCTGAGGCTGGATGGGGATGCAATGCCCCAGGGAAGTGTGTTCTGGTTCTATCACAGCACCCAACTCCCCACTATGGTTTGAACCCTCTGTAAAGGGGGAAAAAAACCCAGCAATGGACAAACCTCTTCTTATTCCCAGGGCATTAAATCCCACTTCCAACTGTGCCAAATCCTCCTGGCACAAACATATTGCAGGAGTTTAATTGCACTGCACGGCCTGAACTGGCAGATATTAGTGAGGCCCTGGATGCTCGGGGAATAAATGTAATAAATAGACTATTAAGTTAAGCAAGTTTTCAGCTTCAGCAGTGAAAGTGCCCATCTATCTTGTATGGCTTTCTGCATGCTTCATTACCACGTGTAACCACACTGAAAAAATATGCTTTATCCTTTATAATTAGATGATAAGTTCCCCCAGATATACGTTAGTGCTGCCAAGCACCTGACACTGCAGCGGTGCAGAGTCACCCACTTTCTAGCAGCTTCTAATGAAGTTTATTCCTGAGCCTCATATTGGACTAAGTTAACATCACTTCATCTTCTTTCTTGACAAGAGTTATGGACGAGGCACTCTGGGATATATTAACCAGGATTTAGGAAGTGTGAAGGGAGGCAGCCAAGAGGGTGGAGGTGAGTGCAAGGGGAGGAAATGCTTCCCTTTTTTCCCCATCCTCCAGTTTCTCCTGATATCCCAAAAGGATGGACCATCTTCTGCAGCTTCTTTTCATTTTATTAACTAAACTGCAGACTGGCTTTGCCTCTTTAATAAAGATAACAGCAGTTAATAATTAAGAAATAAGCTATGATCTCTTAAAAGTGGGCAGAAATGTCCCCAGAAATCCAAATTACTTTCCTCAAAAGGTGCAGGCTGCAGAAAACTGTCCAAAAATTGTCCCCACATCACCAGAGCATCTCTGTGTTTTGGTCCTGGTGTGGTCTGAAGTCCAAAGGGAAA
>NW_009952368.1:1063620-1097205 GCF_000747805.2 Chaetura pelagica
GGGGGCTCTGTTCTCATCCAGATGTTTTCTTCTGATTTTCAAGGAAGGCTGGAGCCACACGGAGGCTGCAGGGAGTTTTCAGGAATGAACAACTTGTTTGGCTTTGGATTTGGGCCTTCATCCATCTCCCCCCCCCCCTTCTCCCCAGCTTCTTTGTCTCAAGAGCAAAATGTTGAAGCCGTGGGCACCCACTAGAGCCTTCAATGAGCCAAAGGCAGGAGAGAAGATAGAGCTGCTGTCGCCTCTCCCTCTTTTTCCTCAATAAGCTTCATAATCTCTGTATAACCACCTATATCACACCGAGACAGGAGGAGCAGGGGGAACTTTATGAGCTGGTTAAAGCAGGCAACTCCATCTCCAGCCGTGACTATTATTATAAAATATTCTGGAAGTTAACTCAATAAAAAAACTAATAATGAGAGAAACCATCTCTGCCTTTGTTTATAGCTTCTTTAACTGTATAAATGAGCATGAGGTGATTAATGAGGGTGATCTGAGAGAGAAAGATTTGCATGCACAGTGCTTGAATTATTTCCTTATTGCATGTGCTTCCCAGTCCTTCTGTTTATTGTGCTGCTCGATGCTATTTAATACAGAATGACTAAAGTTATGAGATCCTATTTATTCCACCTGACATTGTCCCCTCTGCCAGCTCAGCCCCTGGGACAGATAGCGCATGCACAATGAATTCAGAAAATATATTAAAAAGCAATTATAAACTCCCTGCCTTCGGTGTCCTGGCCTTATTCTTCACGGCGCTCCCTGAGAATTAGCATAATGTCTACAGGCTCTCATGGAGTTATCAAAACACGATGACTCTCTCTCTTATTTTCAAGAGCTGATGGATTTTGAAGTTAAAGGTTGCCAAAGGTGCCATCATGTACTCTTCCTCCATGCCCTGGTAAATGTTACTGGTGCCAGTAGCATGTCTTCCCCTGCCACCAGAGTGATGGTGGCAGCTTAAATTTTGCCTACTCAGCACACGTTCCTTGCATTAAGTGATGGTCTTTGCTCTTCCCACCACAGTAGCTCTGATACTAGAATTTCATTATGTTCCTGGGCTGCTTTCCCCACCGTTTTCTGGTTTATAGACTTCTAAAAACCTCTCTGTGGGACAGGAAAGGCATCGGAGCAAGCCATTTTTTATATGATGGGTAGTTTTTCTTGGCTCTTAGACCTTGCAGAATAAAATCCTGTTGGCTGCAGGCTGGATTTCATCATTCCTCCTCACTCACTCCTACTGCAGAGCTCTAAAACCAGATGCCAGATGTGCTGGGCAGTGGGAGCACCTGACGTGCCCAGGGCTGGTGGGCTGCCACGAACCCACCAAGTCAAAAACCATTTACCCTGGTCAGGGGTTTTCCCCCATAGTCAAAGCAGAGGGGAAAAAAGCATTATTTAGGAACTTTTTGAAATTGCAGCAGCGCCTTGGGTAGTTTAAATTGTATTTTTTTGTTAAAATTATGGTGAAACCAGAGTGTTTCACCACTTGATAGCTGGAGAAATGGAGCAAAGCCACCACAAATTCAATGCAACTTTGCCAGGTTGTGCTGGAAAAAAAACTTCTCACCTGGTTATCATGCTGTTTTATTCTTAATTTCTTCTCTTCTGCATACTAATCCATAGCTGTGTTGCAAACCTGAGATAGTGTTGAAGCAGCTGGTACCATCTCATTATATACAGTCTCTTGGCTTTAGTTCCAGCTCCACCATAATTCTCTCCTGAAAAACTCGTGCAGGATTTTAACTCACTCCCAGCACAAAATGCTGCCTCTCCTGTAAAGTGAGGGCACACACAAATATATTAGTATTTCAGGAAGTACTTGAAGGCTTTCATAACCTGTCTGCACCCAGAAACTGTTTATCCAGCATCTTAATACAGACCAATTTGTATACCTCAAAAATACATTTATTCTGTAAATTGTTTATCGAAAGCCAACAGAAGGAAATGGGCTTTGCTGCTATTGAATTCATTAGTAGCAGACTGCCTGATTGCTTTTATTCCTTTTAACCTCCTATTGTATATTTTATTCGCTTGGACTATTTTATATACCTCATCAGTGTGCTGTTTCAGGGGCTTCTGGGGGAATTAAATCAGCCCCAAATGGAGAGGGATCAGACAGTGTTGCTGCCCCACAGGCTGGCTTGGTTAGAATAGGTGAGAGAAGGTAGTGATAAATTAAATTATCTTGTTTATCTCATCTAAGGGTGCTCTGAGCGGTCTCAGAAAAGGCTGTGATTGCCCCAGGCTTTCCAGGTAAGGGCTGGGAGTCCCTCAAACATAGGGCTGGAGGCCTATCAATCTCTTGGTGATGGAACTGGGGCTTCTAGGGATGATTTATCTCATTTTTCCTATGGGAAAATACATCTGGGAAAGGTTAGCACCCTACTCTAGCACCAGCTGGCAAATGCTGCTCTTCTATTGCAGGTTTCTTCTGCAAAGCAGAAGGTTTGATGCTGGTGTGCTGGTTGCTTTGGTGGGGATGAGCCAGGGGGAGGTGGCAGGACCCTTTCTGGATGAGGGAGATTCTGTGTTGCTGGAGGTTTGCCTCATGGAGTGCTCCTAAAATCCCTTAATCCTGACTTACTGCTCAGGTTTTATCACTTCTTTGGAAACAGAGGGAAAAAGCCCTAAGAAAAAAACTTGCAGAAGAATTAATTAGATCAAGCTCAGGTCTCCTTGCATCAGGCAAACGGGCCCAGTTGCAGGGGCTGGTGCAAGAGCAGAGCTGCAAGGTACAGCTTCCTGCACTGCCCTGGGCAGGTGGAAACCACCCCCAGCAGCTGGGGCTTTAATGGAAAACTCAGGGAGAAATCAGTTTGTTTTCCCTGCAGGCTGGTTCGGGGCTTTGCTGAGCATCCTCAGCACCTTGTCTTGCACTCACAGAATGTTTCTGAGCAGAAATCCTATCTTTTTAACCTACTAATGTTGGTTATGGCAGGTGCCAGTCACCCCAAGTCACCCAGTTGTGGTCTTAAATCTTGTAGTCACCTTGTCTGCCAGTGCAGGTGGTTATAGGAGGATGCTGTTTATCTGGGTATATATGTTACATACTGGGAAACTGTACTGAAGGACTTGTAGCAGGGTTTGAAAGCTGCTTAGGATGCTGTTACCTCCACGGTGTGAGAAGTCAAGGCTCCCCAGAACTCTGTTGCTCTGAGTCCCTGGAGTCTCGTTCTGGTGTCTTCTATCGGGCAATCCAAGGAAGAGACAAGAGTAACTGAGTCCCTGGGCTGGAAATAAGCTTCCATTTTTTGTGATCCTTTAGGAATCTTGGTCCCATTAAAGAGTAAGTACAGGATGCACTTTGACCCAGGAGCTGCTCCATCCCTCCTGGATCATCTCTCCTCTCACTTCTGGCCTCCTCCATGCTATGCAGGATGGTTTTCCCTGCATTAAACCTACATCTCTTACCCCCTTCTGCTGGACTCACGATGTCTTCTGGGGTAGGTAGATCATGGCAATGTGCATCTTCATCAGACACAGCAACACCCACCAGTTGCTGTATGTGCAGAGGCAGAGTTTTAAGAGGAGATCGATGGCTTTGAGCCTGGGAGTCAAAAAGGCTTTTACCTCCGGGGACTCCTGAGCAAAGCACCTGGAGAGTCCATCAATCAATTACTTGCATTTCTCCCTCCCTTCCTGTACACTTCTCTTTCATTTTCTTCTCCTCCGAGGCATTAGGCTTGGATTTCAGAGTGTGAATGAATAAAATATACATGTTCAGCTCCAAAGCATTTTGCATGTAATGTTGCAGGGATGTAGGACAGGGGTGATGTGTCCCTCAGCATCTAGCAGTTCCCTGATGGAAGGGAGCAGAGAGAAACCAGACCAAGACAACCCCCAAAAGTCAGCAGTGCTGGAAGAGCAATCCTTCACCCCAAAAACCTCTTTACTGTGAGAATAACAGAGCACTGGAACCAGCTGCCTGGGGAGGTTGTGGAGTCTCTGTCTCTGGAGACATTCAAAAACCACCTGGACATGTTCCTGTGTGATCTACGGATCCTGATGTAGCAGGGGGCTGAGCTAGATGATCTTCAGAGGTCCTTTCCAACCTAACCACTCTGTGACTCTGTGATCCCTCAGCAGAAGGGATCAGGGTCATGACAGCAGCGTGACTCTCCCGAGGTGCAGAAATCCATCTGTCTTTGGTACAGCAGCTGCTCCCCCAGGCTCCTGGTGCTCCTTTATATCTCTTTCTGCAACATGCTCACTTGTCCTTTACTGCCGTGGCTTTGAGTTGGCTGTAGGAGAAATGGCATGGGGGGGGATGCCTTTTCAGTCAGTAAAACGCCAGCCAGAAGCCACATCCGGGAGCAGGAGGTTGGCTACAGGTTGACATTTCTGAAGCAAGTTTAGTGTAATGAAGCTTCTGTATTTCCCTGATCACACAGAATTTCATTTGCACTTTTCATGTCCATCCTTAAATACCAAGTCATCTGCAGGCACACGGCCCTGCCTGCATCCTTCACGATGGGGGTTGGATGATCCTTTGCATCATTTTTCCCTTCTTGCAAAAAAAAAAACAAGTGGAGAAAACAGCAGAATGAAGGAAGAAAAAGCCAGGACCACCTGGCTTCCCAAAGAAGAGGGGGGAAGACAGTGGAGCAGGATGACCAGGGACAGGGACGGGTGACATTTGTCAGTGCAGTTGAAGTTTGCATGAAAACAAACAAAATGTTTCCCAGACCCTAGGTCTCCAGGAAGCACTTTGGGAGGACTCGTTTTGAACCCACCCTGTAACCCACTTTGCAGAGCAATATTTGGCAGGAGGTTTCCTCGCTTTGAATAAAAGTAAATGGAGAAGGAAAATAAAAAGAGAAGAAGAAGGAGCCTTGTTTGGGAGGGAGTTTTGACACTGGGAAATAGTATCACCCTGGAAGGATCTAATTTATTATTTTTTTTTCCTGCTTTCTATCAAAAAAGCTGCTTTGCCCCCACCCAACCTGCACCTCCCAAGGGGGGTATGGGCAGGGTGTTTGCACCTGCCTCTTGGTTTGTTGTTCTGCCTCCATCCTTCCCACACTGCAGGTCACAAAAATGCAGATTTTCTTTGTCCTTCTTCATTCAAATCCTGAAATGCTGCAGAGGGCATTGCTGGGGGTGAGCAGAGGTGCGAGCCCTTTGCTCCATTCTATTCATATATTAAATGTATGCATCCCTGGGTGGACGGCCACTGTACCCACTACTACCCACTACCTGTACCCACATTCCTACTACAGCTGAAAGATTTAGGCACGGGGTTTTTTTTTCCCTCTCTACCCCCTTTTCTTTGCTCTTTGCTGAGTGGGGATGGAGGGGGGACTTGGCAAAGAAAAAGGGTGGATCCACCCTAAAGCTGCCGTCTTGTCTTCTGTCAGAGAGAGACAGAACTTTCTGCTGAGCTCGACTTCAAAAGCAAGTGTCGAGCCTGAAGAAATTCATTTTAGTAATTCATGTACAGCTGCATTAGGGGCTTCACGATGTTTTATCCACTTGTCACAATTAGACATTATTATTATTACTGAAAACAGAGATGGCTGAGAGATAATAATTCTTTATGAACCTCCTGTCAGAATTAATGTTGGCTCCATACTTGCCCGTTTGCTGAGTTTTAAACTAATCATTCCTTATATGTGTTTCAAGCCTTTAGTGAAGTACAAATAATTTGAACTAATTAGCTTATTAAAAGAAGGGAATGAAAACAAATGGCACATGAATGAATTGCAGGATTTTGTATGGAATTAATATCTCACTAATACACGTGGATTTGGTAAATTCATTATGTATTCGTAATCAGACCTGATGAATCACCTAGCTAATTCAGGAGTAATTAGCCATGAACTACTGACACATATTTTAAAGTGTGACCAAACTAGTTGGCTTTATCCTAAGGACTCAATTATGGTCTGTGAGGCACGAGGAAATACTGTTGTGTGCCTTGTAAAGTCGGCCAGTGTTCCACGGGGCTGTGGTGAGACCCGCTGTGATTTATGGTGGTGCTTAAGGAGATGAGCAGTGAGGGTGTCTGTGCTTCCAGCCTGGCAGGATGCTGGTGGACTATAGTCCCAGCCACATAGCAGATTTTGGGCTTGCTGACGTATGTTGTTTTTTTATAAGGGCATGTAGCAATAGGATAAGGGGTAATGGCTTTAAACTGGAAGCGGTGAGATTTAGGTTGGATATCAGGAACAAATTCTTTCCTGTGAGGGTGGTGAGACACTGAAACAGGTTGCCCAGGGAAGCTGTGGCTGCCCCATCCCTGGGCGTTCAAGGCAAGGTTGGATGGGGCTTGGAGCAACCTGATCTTACAGAAGGTGTCCCTGCCCAGGCAGGGGGCATTGGAAGTGGATGACCTTTAATGTCCCTCTCAACCCAAACCATTACACAATTCTATGGTAAGAGACAGCTGGAGAAGACTTTGCTGAGATGTATGAGGGGTGGGAGAGATAGATAAAAGCACTGAAGTGTGTTCAACAGCATAACAGGGGGGTGGTGGAAACCATTAATGGGTGTAAAGGACAGGAGGAGCTGGATGTGTGTTGTGAGGAGGGCAGAGCATGGTGAGATGGTGACCTTCAGATGGGATTCGGGCAGGGCATGAGCAAGGTGAGTTTGTGTAGATCAAGCTCAGGTCTCCTTGCATCAGGCAAACGGGCCCAGTTGCAGGGGCTGGTGCAAGAGCAGAGCTGCAAGGTACAGCTTCCTGCACTGCCCCGGGCAGGTGGAAACCACCCCCAGCAGCTGGGGCTTTAATGGAAAACTCAGGGAGAAATCAGTTTGTTTTCCCTGCAGGCTGGTTCGGGGCTTTGCTGAGCATCCTCAGCACCTTGTCTTGCACTCACAGAATGTTTCTGAGCAGAAATCCTATCTTTTTAACCTACTAATGTTGGTTATGGCAGGTGCCAGTCACCCCAAGTCACCCAGTTGTGGTCTTAAATCTTGTAGTCACCTTGTCTGCCAGTGCAGGTGGTTATAGGAGGATGCTGTTTATCTGGGTATATATGTTACATACTGGGAAACTGTACTGAAGGACTTGTAGCAGGGTTTGAAAGCTGCTTAGGATGCTGTTACCTCCACGGTGTGAGAAGTCAAGGCTCCCCAGAACTCTGTTGCTCTGAGTCCCTGGAGTCTCGTTCTGGTGTCTTCTATCGGGCAATCCAAGGAAGAGACAAGAGTAACTGAGTCCCTGGGCTGGAAATAAGCTTCCATTTTTTGTGATCCTTTAGGAATCTTGGTCCCATTAAAGAGTAAGTACAGGATGCACTTTGACCCAGGAGCTGCTCCATCCCTCCTGGATCATCTCTCCTCTCACTTCTGGCCTCCTCCATGCTATGCAGGATGGTTTTCCCTGCATTAAACCTACATCTCTTACCCCCTTCTGCTGGACTCACGATGTCTTCTGGGGTAGGTAGATCATGGCAATGTGCATCTTCATCAGACACAGCAACACCCACCAGTTGCTGTATGTGCAGAGGCAGAGTTTTAAGAGCAGATCGCTGCAATTTACCTCCGGGGACTCCTGAGCAAAGCACCTGGAGAGTCCATCAATCAATTACTTGCATTTCTCCCTCCCTTCCTGTACACTTCTCTTTCATTTTCTTCTCCTCCGAGGCATTAGGCTTGGATTTCAGAGTATGAATGAATAAAATATACATGTTCAGCTCCAAAGCATTTTGCATGTAATGTTGCAGGGATGTAGGACAGGGGTGATGTGTCCCTCAGCATCTAGCAGTTCCCTGATGGAAGGGAGCAGAGAGAAACCAGACCAAGACAACCCCCAAAAGTCAGCAGTGCTGGAAGAGCAATCCTTCACCCCAAAAACCTCTTTACTGTGAGAATAACAGAGCACTGGAACCAGCTGCCTGGGGAGGTTGTGGAGTCTCTGTCTCTGGAGACATTCAAAAACCACCTGGACATGTTCCTGTGTGATCTACGGATCCTGATGTAGCAGGGGGCTGAGCTAGATGATCTTCAGAGGTCCTTTCCAACCTAACCACTCTGTGACTCTGTGATCCCTCAGCAGAAGGGATCAGGGTCATGACAGCAGCGTGACTCTCCCGAGGTGCAGAAATCCATCTGTCTTTGGTACAGCAGCTGCTCCCCCAGGCTCCTGGTGCTCCTTTATATCTCTTTCTGCAACATGCTCACTTGTCCTTTACTGCCGTGGCTTTGAGTTGGCTGTAGGAGAAATGGCATGGGGGGGGATGCCTTTTCAGTCAGTAAAACGCCAGCCAGAAGCCACATCCGGGAGCAGGAGGTTGGCTACAGGTTGACATTTCTGAAGCAAGTTTAGTGTAATGAAGCTTCTGTATTTCCCTGATCACACAGAATTTCATTTGCACTTTTCATGTCCATCCTTAAATACCAAGTCATCTGCAGGCACACGGCCCTGCCTGCATCCTTCACGATGGGGGTTGGATGATCCTTTGCATCATTTTTCCCTTCTTGCAAAAAAAAAAACAAGTGGAGAAAACAGCAGAATGAAGGAAGAAAAAGCCAGGACCACCTGGCTTCCCAAAGAAGAGGGGGGAAGACAGTGGAGCAGGATGACCAGGGACAGGGACGGGTGACATTTGTCAGTGCAGTTGAAGTTTGCATGAAAACAAACAAAATGTTTCCCAGACCCTAGGTCTCCAGGAAGCACTTTGGGAGGACTCGTTTTGAACCCACCCTGTAACCCACTTTGCAGAGCAATATTTGGCAGGAGGTTTCCTCGCTTTGAATAAAAGTAAATGGAGAAGGAAAATAAAAAGAGAAGAAGAAGGAGCCTTGTTTGGGAGGGAGTTTTGACACTGGGAAATAGTATCACCCTGGAAGGATCTAATTTATTATTTTTTTTTCCTGCTTTCTATCAAAAAAGCTGCTTTGCCCCCACCCAACCTGCACCTCCCAAGGGGGGTATGGGCAGGGTGTTTGCACCTGCCTCTTGGTTTGTTGTTCTGCCTCCATCCTTCCCACACTGCAGGTCACAAAAATGCAGATTTTCTTTGTCCTTCTTCATTCAAATCCTGAAATGCTGCAGAGGGCATTGCTGGGGGTGAGCAGAGGTGCGAGCCCTTTGCTCCATTCTATTCATATATTAAATGTATGCATCCCTGGGTGGACGGCCACTGTACCCACTACTACCCACTACCTGTACCCACATTCCTACTACAGCTGAAAGATTTAGGCACGGGGGTTTTTTTTCCCTCTCTACCCCCTTTTCTTTGCTCTTTGCTGAGTGGGGATGGAGGGGGGACTTGGCAAAGAAAAAGGGTGGATCCACCCTAAAGCTGCCGTCTTGTCTTCTGTCAGAGAGAGACAGAACTTTCTGCTGAGCTCGACTTCAAAAGCAAGTGTCGAGCCTGAAGAAATTCATTTTAGTAATTCATGTACAGCTGCATTAGGGGCTTCACGATGTTTTATCCACTTGTCACAATTAGACATTATTATTATTACTGAAAACAGAGATGGCTGAGAGATAATAATTCTTTATGAACCTCCTGTCAGAATTAATGTTGGCTCCATACTTGCCCGTTTGCTGAGTTTTAAACTAATCATTCCTTATATGTGTTTCAAGCCTTTAGTGAAGTACAAATAATTTGAACTAATTAGCTTATTAAAAGAAGGGAATGAAAACAAATGGCACATGAATGAATTGCAGGATTTTGTATGGAATTAATATCTCACTAATACACGTGGATTTGGTAAATTCATTATGTATTCGTAATCAGACCTGATGAATCACCTAGCTAATTCAGGAGTAATTAGCCATGAACTACTGACACATATTTTAAAGTGTGACCAAACTAGTTGGCTTTATCCTAAGGACTCAATTATGGTCTGTGAGGCACGAGGAAATACTGTTGTGTGCCTTGTAAAGTCGGCCAGTGTTCCACGGGGCTGTGGTGAGACCCGCTGTGATTTATGGTGGTGCTTAAGGAGATGAGCAGTGAGGGTGTCTGTGCTTCCAGCCTGGCAGGATGCTGGTGGACTATAGTCCCAGCCACATAGCAGATTTTGGGCTTGCTGACGTATGTTGTTTTTTTATAAGGGCATGTAGCAATAGGATAAGGGGTAATGGCTTTAAACTGGAAGCGGTGAGATTTAGGTTGGATATCAGGAACAAATTCTTTCCTGTGAGGGTGGTGAGACACTGAAACAGGTTGCCCAGGGAAGCTGTGGCTGCCCCATCCCTGGGCGTTCAAGGCAAGGTTGGATGGGGCTTGGAGCAACCTGATCTTACAGAAGGTGTCCCTGCCCAGGCAGGGGGCATTGGAAGTGGATGACCTTTAATGTCCCTCTCAACCCAAACCATTACACAATTCTATGGTAAGAGACAGCTGGAGAAGACTTTGCTGAGATGTATGAGGGGTGGGAGAGATAGATAAAAGCACTGAAGTGTGTTCAACAGCATAACAGGGGGGTGGTGGAAACCATTAATGGGTGTAAAGGACAGGAGGAGCTGGATGTGTGTTGTGAGGAGGGCAGAGCATGGTGAGATGGTGACCTTCAGATGGGATTCGGGCAGGGCATGAGCAAGGTGAGTTTGTGTTTGCAAAGAGCAGAAAAAGGACGTTGTGGTAACAAGGGATGAGAAACTCAGAGCCTGGAGGAGAGCTTGAGTCTGTGGGTGGAGGAGGAGGATGCAGAAAAGCTTTGAGGGGAGAGCAGCAGGGTGAAGATGGTGCCTGAATTGCAGTGGGGTTACATAGTGGGTGTGAGTGGAAAACGGTCCAAATGATCCCTGGGGTCTTCCCATCTCTGAACTGAACCTCTGCTGCAGATCAGTGACTCATCTGCCTCCAGGTATCAAAGTGGTGTTTGCAGATAAGATTATCCAGGGATTAATTGTAGAGGGAGAGAAAAAATGTAGATTAGTCATTCCCTTGAGAGTAGACATAGATCAACAGTGTTTAGAATTACCTTTGGGTGTTTAACAGCCATGCATCACCAGAGTACCTGAACACCTTCCATGTAAAATCAACAGGCTCATTAATTATGAAAAATAATTCATGTCACACTAGTGTAAACCCACTAAAATCTCTGAATTAATTCCAGACTGTATAACTTCTGCACTTGTTCCAGGACCAGGGGCCAGCAGAACATCTTTATTCCCTTTCTTTCTACACCTTCTCCAAACAGCCGTGGTGGGAAGGGCTGGGGGGGCAGCAAGTACCCCATGCTCATCCCTCCCTGGTATTCCCATGGTGCAACCCCCTTTCTGTGCAGTAACCACTGTGCTTGGAGAACCAACAGCTTCCAGAGCCAGCAGCATTCCTTGGGGAACCCTCTTTGATGCCTTCACCGATGTGGTTCACTGCAGCCACTTCATGGCAGAGCTGCCCTCAGTCCTGCTACAGTGAGAGGGGCTGGATTTGCCCCTCAAAAAGAGTGTGTCCATCTTCAGCCCTGGCAGATGGAGCAGGGTTCTGCACCTCCAACAAGCCATCCCTGCATTAATCTGTAACAAAATTCTGGGACCAGACTCCATAAATTGGGAGCTTGGGCTACATCCTCCAGGGCACACACATGACTACACAGTCTTTCCATACCACGAACACCGGCCTAAGAGGGGGAAAAAAAAAAAAAACAAACACAAAACCAAGTGGGAAATCCTATTCTGTGCACAACCAGAGCTCCAGCTCACTGCCCAGCTGCACCAAGCAGTGGATCCTGGGCAGGTACTTGCGATGCTGCGCGCGGAGCCGAAGTGCAGCACAATCACCAAGAATAAACAGTAGCAATTACTTACTGCTTCATGGTGATGGAGTGTTGAAAATTAGCACCGGAGTTAAACACTAATAAGACGCATAACACTCTGTAAACCTGCAGAATTTTATATAGTAGAATCAAGAGTAAATAAAATTACAATTTAAACAAAGGTAGATAATTTAATTACCTCGCAGGCGCGGGGCTGGAATCTGGAGTGATTGGTTAATCAATGCGCTGCTGCAAAGTGCGACGCCGGGAGGATGCAAGAGATGGGTTCCTGGGTCTGACAGGGTGGGGTGGGTTTGGGTGGCTGGAGGTTGAGGTGGCCCTGGCAGGGCTGTCTGGAGGAGCATCCTTTGCCTTCAGTTGGAGTTTGTTGCAGCAGAGATGAACCAGGCTCCAGAGACTGGGAGTTGCAGAATGAAGTCACTTCAGGTGCTTTCACCATTCCCTTCTTGTGGTTTTTAGACTCTCAACTTTTTGCTGCTTTGTCATTCAAATTGAGCTTTCTAGAAATTAGTGAAGTAAGAGCAGTGAAGGAATGGCCACCTACAAACACAGGTTAAAACCTTTCCCCAGTGCAGCACCCCAGGCTCAGTAAAGAGCCCAAGCAGCCATTGTCGGTCTGTGCAAAACTGCCCAGAAAGGTCTCGTGCCAACCTTCACCATCTTTGGATCTCTGAAGCCCATCCCTTGCCTCGGGTGCCCTTCCAGATTAGGGGACAAGCCATCTTCTCTCTAGTTGCTTCTTTACTTAAGCCTTGAGGTTTGTGCTCTATCCCTGACATCCCCCAGGGATGATGAGGAAGTGCCACTTTTACAGCCATTTGTGCTCCCAACCCTTTTTAGCTTTGGCACCCGGAGGTTTCAACCCTTGAAGCTCCCAAACACCCCTCCATGCATGAGATAAACATGTCTCAGCAGGACAGCACTGTTCCCTTGCAGGACCTTCTCTGGCCAGATCCTGAGCTCACACCACCAGGGATCTGGTTACACTACCTGTCTTTGCACAAAGCACATGGAGGTTTGTGAGGAGCAATTGTCTGCTGCATCCCAGCATGAAATGTCCTCCTTTGGTTCCACACCAATGCCAGTCTTCCAAGGGAAAGCAGATCTTCTTTCCAGCCCATTGTATTTCACTAATTTAATTCCATTCTGTATGTCAAATCACATTAGGAATTCACACCAACGGAAGATCTATTTTTTTTCTTGATTGATATTAAGACATTTATTTGTCATTTTTTAGCAAAATTGAAAAGGAATCAAAACCTCATTTTCTGGAAAAGCTGCACTCTTGGCGGGCAGGCATGATGGCAGCTGTCTCTCTGTGTGCTGTCTCAGATTTTTCTTCAGTGTTTTTTCCTCCCATTTCCAAAAAATCAGCTTTTGCACATACCTGCCCTACACCCCCCTCCCCCCAGCAGAATTCAGGCAGCCCCTCCACAGAAGGGCACAAGCCACATTCATAGGAAGCAGTGAGGAGGGCATTGGGCAGCTGGGGTGCAAATGTTGCTTCCCAATACCAGTCCCTCTGCAGGTGGGATGGGAGGACATCCTCTTGTCCTATGCCACAGGATCTGGAGCACTGAGGGATGATGGGGTGCTGAGCAGAATGGTTAGCAGTCTTGAGGGGATTTGGGTCATCCCCAAAAAATCAGGTTGCTCCATCCTGGTGAGGCAGCAAGGTTGCAAATCTCATGAGGATGTGAGAACCCCAACACAAGAACATGGCTCTTGGAGCAAGAGAGGAACGCTGTGAAGATGATAAGAGGGGTGGAGCACGTCTGCTGTGGAGAGTTTTTGTCCAATATGGAGAAGAGAAGGCTCCAGGGAGACCTTAGAGCACCGTCCAGTGCCTGAAGGGGCTATGGGAAAACTGAGGAGGGACTTTTTACAAAAGCAGGGAGTAATGGGATGAGGGGGAACATTTTCAAGCTGAAAAAAAGAGAGATTTATTTTGAATAGTAGGAAGAAATTATTTCCTGTGAGGATGGTGGTTGCCTAGGGAAGTTGTGGATATGCCATGCCTGGAAGTGCTCAAGGCCAGGTTGGATGGGGTTGGATGGGGTTCTGAGCAACCTGGTCTAGTAGGAGGTGTCCCTGCCCATGCAGGAGGGTTTTAACTAGATGATCTTTAAAGTCCCTTCCGACCCAAACCAGTCTGTGATTCTGTGATTCTATGATCCCACCATATACGTCTGTTCCTAGATACTACACTCCAGGCTGTAGGAAGAAGGGTTCAGGTGGGATCCTGGCAGTCCTTCCAGCCTCTGCACTGAGCTCTTCTTGCACAGGGTCAGGATTGTCCCTGGGATTCAGCTAACAGGAGCAGGAGATGAATTAGGTATGCAGTGGGGTGGTGGGCTCTGCATTTGGAAATCTGCTGCTAGAAAGATGTTGTGGTCCAGCAAGACCTGAGAGTGACCATGGTGGGAAGCAGATAACTTCTCTAGCCACTGTAAAGCAATTTGAGTGTTGTTTCAGGGAGAGGATTATGCTTTGAGCTACGAATGACTGAAAAACTCTGGTGTTTTGTGGCAGCCTACATTTTGCTGTAAAAGTCCATTGATTGGTGGCCAGGGGAATGGAGTGAGAAGTGGAAGCAGCTGTCAGAAGCTCATGAGAGCTGGGAGTGTTATCCCTCCAGCTGCCAGCCTGGTGTCTTTGTTCCCCTTTGCCCAAGCAACATTGTCCCCTTCATCTCTGGTTTTCTTCTACTTTTGCAGTTAAACTCCAACATGTTGTCAGTTTTTGAATGTTTTTTTTTCTGAAGGGTGATTATTCCATGCTGTGGCCGGGGGGAAGCTCATCATGTTGTAGAAGGTGCTGACCTCCTCTTTCTACTTTGGCCTCTGAGAGCTGGGGGGTTTGGTGTGTTTGTTTTTTTTTTCCTTTCTGTTTCAAAGCTCTTTGAGGGCAGGTGCTTTGGAGAATCAAATAGCTCAAAAAAAAGCATCATTCAGCTCAGGCTGCTGGGGATCTGTCACTTACTCTCCAACACAAGCCCTGATGGAGTTAAATCAGAATTAAAGTGGGTGTGGAAGGGACATGCTCATCCATGCAGCATTTCTGCAGAGAGGTGTCTGGCCGTAAAGAGCTTGGGTGAGTTGATGGCACTTATGGCTAATGAAGCAGAGATCTGCATTGCAGTTATGCCAGAGGTGGCTTT
Source organism: Chaetura pelagica (assembly GCF_000747805.2). Classification (NCBI taxonomy): domain Eukaryota; kingdom Metazoa; phylum Chordata; class Aves; order Apodiformes; family Apodidae; genus Chaetura; species Chaetura pelagica. The sequence goes on from NW_009952368.1 coordinate 1,078,466, forward strand.
GCAGGGAGCAGCAGTGGTGCTGAAGCAGAAGGAGCATCTTGAGGACATTTGACTTGCTGCATAGGATGATTCTGTTGGACACAAGCTGGCTGGATGCGAGCAGATTGTTCTGTCACCCTGCAGCTGTGGGCTTCACAGCAAGGACAGGTTTGGTCACAGCTGTCACTAGTGGGTCCCCATGTGACTTCATAGCAGCAGACGTGGTCAGTTGTGTCCTTCTAAAAGATGCTCAACTCATGCATGATCCCCATGGTCTGGCATTTTGCTCCCCCACGTCTCTCAGCTGATGAATCTTTGTGATCCCCAAGGCTTGGTTCCCTCTTGCAAGACCAACAAGGTGTGACCATTCCCTTTGTCATGTCATGTACACCCATTTTTCCCCAGCCTTCCTGGCTAACTGTGGACAAGCCTACCACCAGTAAGATGCCACAACTTGTCTTGAGCTCAGTCAACCAACCCAGCTGACAACTGGCAGTTGTTTTTTTATAGGATTCTCCAGCACAGCTCCATTCACCTGAGCTGCAAGAAAACCCAGTATTTCTTACAAAAAAAACCCAAGTGCTTTTTACATGAAAGAGAAAAAAACCTCAAACCCACAGTTCTTTTCCTGCTGTATCAACATAACCTGATAGAAACCCGTCGCTTTGATGAGGTCTGCATGTTTCCTTTCTGGTTTATGGTATCATATGATTATAGAGTTGAAACAATAAAAGCAAATCAAAGCCCTTTGATATCATGAAAATGAAACATTTGGGGTTTAGCTAAACTGAAATACACTGCTGAAGCTGCATTGAAGTGCTTGGAATTTAAAGATTGTCTTGTGGTGCTTTCTGAAAAGACCTTTACATTAGATTTAGGTAAATTTTAAAACAAACCATCATTTCAAACAGGAAAAAAAATCAAACCCTAATGTTTTTCTTTGAGAAAGAAGAGATAAAACCTTCCTAATTTTCCCATAGAAAAAGAGTGAGTATTTTCAATTAGAAGTGTTTCAAGCTGGTCGTCAACAGTTTTGGGGCATTATCTGACTCTTCAGTTTTCAGCAAATGAGGTTTCTGATTGGAAGGAACTCGCCCATCTGTAGGAAAGTGTCCTATATACAGGCCTAATAATGTTGACATGAATAATTCATCCATCTTTATTACATGGAAAGGTGTGTGTGGAGTGTGATGCACAGTTCCATCAAAGAAAAGCACATTCAGTTAAAAAAAATCAGTTTTACTGTAGATTTTTTGTGTGCTTGGGTTAGACTCCATCTTGGTGGATTAACTCCTGTCCAGCAAATCAACCTCGAAACCCGACTTCTGTTTGTCTGTACCCGATCTGTAGGGAGATTATTAATATCATGTAACGTTCAGTTAATAGGTCAGATGTGAGACCTTATTACAGATGGAGGATAAATTGCTTCTCTGCTAGCTTACAGCTTGACCTTCATGGACTTCCGAGTTCAATATTCAGCCTTTGTACATTCAGCCTTAATTATTGTGTGCATGAGCATTAATGCTGCCATAAAAAGTCCAAGTGCATTTAGCCAAGGCTCTGCTTTGCATCATCTCTTTGTACACAGCCCAGGCCAGGGAAGGGCACAGCAAAGTCTTTTTCAGGGGGGCAGGGTTAGATCTGGGGTCTTGTTCATGTCTAGACCCTCTTCTAGTTGATTTTTTTCAAAGATAAATTGGACCTGGGGGCTGTGGGATTGAGGGAGCAGAGTGTCTTGCTGCCCTGTTGCCCTGAATTTTGGGGATGGGTCTGCAGGGTCTTTTCATAGAGCTCCCCAAACTCGCTGGAGCAGGTCCTCGGTTCTGCAGAGCAGCAATCACATAAGATCTCCAAAGGCAGAGCTGTTTTCCCCCAAAATCCCTGTGGGGCTTGGGTGAGCACTGGGGATTTGCACAGGAGGCCTCTTGGGCTTTTCCTTCCGGGAGCTGCCAGGATTATTTGTGGTGGTATCTCTAACTGAGGATGCATGAGAATGGTGGTTGAGCAAGAAACGTGGGTATGAGAACAGATTTGATGGCCCAACCTGTGCCTTCCCTGGTTCAGCCATGTGAACAGAGAGTAGTCAGTGAGTGGCCCCCAAAGAAAACCTCCAGAGGCTCCTTGGAGAGACCTTCCCTGGAAATACACCTTTTTCAGTTTTACTGAATTCTCCTTGTTTTGCCAAGGAAAGTCGATGGCCTTCATTGCGAGTCAGAGCAGGTGACATAATTCTCCCTCTGTGCTTTCAAATCTATGAACACACAAACTTAATATTAGCAACACAGATACAAATAGCATTTTAACACAGTATTTATCACTGGGCTTTCTCAGGAGAAAATCTATCAAAGCTTTAAATCTAAACCTCTCCCATTCTTCTCCAGCAACAAGATCAATTCATTAATATTTGGAAAGCTCTCAGTGTTATTAATCATCTGTTATTATTTTATTTATGTACCTCTTAGTAAGAAAAAGCAGACAAACCAAGGCCGGTCTCACTGATTGCATTTTTTAACTTGGGGAGAAGGAGGGAAACAATTTTACAGGGTGAAAAAACGTCCTTTGTGCTTGTGTTTTGCATGGCAGAGGTAATAACAGATGCTGCAAGAGGCTGAGAAAAAGTAGCAAGTTAATTGTCTTATAATTATGAATTTGCTTAATATTTTTGTTCACAGCACAGATAGTAATGAATGTATTTAGTATTAATTCCTTCCATAGGTGGTGTACTGCAATATAATAAACAACTTGATCACCAGGATGGCGGTTTGGGAGGTGGTCTGAGGCTGGGCTGGAATGGACAGACCAGAGAAGTTATTAAACCATCTTACCAATCAACCAGGCAGAGAGGTCAACCCCTCCTCATGAGTTTAGTTTCTTCCCTGGGTCCATCTCCTAAGAGTACCCACGGCTTGAAAATAAGTTTGTAATTGACTGATCCAGACAGATGAGTTTGGGAAGAGGTGATTGATGTCAGCAATATATTTGAGCTCGATCAGCCTGGCCCAGAATACTAATTTTACAGCCTTTGGCAGCACAGGCCTGCTCAAACACACTTCGGGTAAGTAGATCAGGTTGCTGGTGCCCAGCCCTGACTACCACCCTGGGCTTCTACTTTTCTGTGCCCCTTGAAGCTGTGCTAAATCAGGAGTTGCAAAAAGTTGTGTTTTATTGCCACTAAGCCATGTTCTGCTCTTAAGGTCTAAATGCCCCATGGCTTTTCACCTTTAAGCTCACCAGTAGTTTGGGTGATCTTGGGAATGCCATCTTCACCAGGCTTGGGAAAGAGCTGGGAAAACCAAGAAATAGCAAAGCTTCTTGCTCCCTGGGGACTGGGAAAGGATGAACAGCAATGGTAGGATGGACAAACAGAAAAATCCATGTTTCACCACTCTTGTGCTTTTCATAAGCACAGCAATAACTCAGACAAAATCACAGTTTAGTTGCTTTGCTGCAAGACCAAAATGAAGCAATGGTGATTCTTCACCTTGAGAAGCAGTGTAAAGGAGCTTTTCCCCTTTATTTTTTCTGGATGATTCAATTAATGGTGCACTCTGGGTGAGTTTTAATGCATAAAGGCTATTCTGGATCACTGTAATTCATTGCTTTACCAGCTAAAGTGCTCAGAGACAGGGATGTGCATGATCAAGTTCAGGGCTGTTGCCAGTCTCCCTTGAATGAAGCACCAAAGATCTCTGTGCAACCATCTCTAGAAGATGCAGAGTTGCCACAGACAATGCCCACACAAAACTCACCCAGCTCAAACTTGGCTGAGAAGGTTTGTTGCCCCTTGGGGACAAAAACCTGCTGAGGCAGCCAAGGGACTTACTGCATTTCCAAGTTGCTGAGAAGCTGGTGTGCAGGGAAGGCACACCTGAGGCTGCACGAAACCCTGCTTTTTCTTTTTTCCTTTTTCCTCTCCCTATACATAGGACACTGATAATTGGCCTTGGCTCCAGGCAGGAATCAGCACAGGTTTGTTCTGCACAGGGGGATGCCAATGGCCGAGCATCTTCACTGCTTGCCAGTTGGAGGGAACAAACTCCTTGATGTGGCAGGGTTCTCTGTGCCCGCTCAAATCAGAGTTAATTTTTTGATAGTTTCCCACTTACAGCCAATGGAAAAAATCATGGCATTTTCCCTGGACCATATGTTGTTCGGAAACACCTTATTTCTCTGCATCGTCCTGCAGAAGATCAGCAGGAGCAGCTAAAAGCAGGGATGGCTGCACAGGGGGTTAAGGCACAAGAGCCATGGAGTGTTCCCTCCCTTCTCCAGCCTGTTGCCATCACAAAGCAGGTCTTGCATCTCCCTTGCCACGTGCCCAGCTGACAAACCTGAGTGATGTCACACTGAGCTGCCTTCATCTGTCCCGTGTGCAAATGCCAGTTTTGGGGCTCCATGGCTTGTGGCAGTGGCCTTGGTGAGCAGCACCCATCAGTGCAGCAGCTGTCAGGGGAGATGAGCATTTTCAGTTGCTCATCAGCTGCTTCTCTAACCTCCAGCTGATGCAAGATCTTTGCTTCGCACGTGTGGGCAATGCCAGAACCACTGCTTGCTTGTTTCTTCTCCTATCTATGTGTCCTACCTGGAGGCTGGGCTTGGGATGTTGCAGGGCCAACAGGCACAAGCTGTCAGGTGTTGTCAGCAACGTGACTGGCTGTCCCAGGCACACACTTGCCATTGGCAATGCGCTCCATGGGTGAGCAGACATTTCCAGGGGATAATTACCCATCCAGATGCTCTTGGCATTTTCCTTCCCCTGCTCTATTGCTCCTCTCCAGGACAGGTCTCTCCTGCCTGCTCCAAGCTCTCAAATGCTCTGCAATGTTTGCAGTCCTCCCAAGTCTGTCTCCACCTAGCAGGGCTGGTGCTGCCTTCATCTCTGCATTTCTTTAACTCATCACTCTTTCCTCTTCCTCGCTGGCAGGATCTGAAAAAAACCACAAAAATCAAATCCAATTTAAAGGCATCCACCAAGAGAGGATTTCTTTTTTTTTTTAATCCTTCTTCCCTTCTCTCCTTCTTGAAAATGGAAGTTTCTTACACTGCTCATTAGATGATAAGTGAATGTAGAAAAACCTTTGAGCGAAGGTAATTCCTGGCGTGCGGAAGAGGCTGTGGTGCTGGCTGCACATTTATGAATGCAAACGAGTCCGTGCGTCCTGTGGGGATGCTTTGTCAGTCCTTTTATCTCCAAAACCAAAGTTCAAACCGACTTCCTGAGTCAAGAACCATGAAAATTATTCTGCTGAAAGAATTCTCAAATGCCATCCATGGAGGGGGGGCGGGAAGACCTTCATTTATCAGCCTCTGAACTGGTCGGGGCATGCGCAGGGGAAATGAAAGAGCCCCTCTTTATTAGGGTCCTGTTCAGCTTCATGCTGCTCTCGTATAATTGATGGAATATATTATGCTCCAAAAGAGAAAGGTCCTGGTGACTCAAATGGAAATCCGTAATAATAACACTCATGACCCAGTGTACTTCTGTAGCCCATTTCATCTCCAGATCTCAAAGCACTTTTGAGACAATTTACCAAGAACCTCAGAAATCTTTGATAAACTGGGAAGCCTTTAACGTGAAATTTGCCTTTATTGCAAATCCAACATTAGTTTTAACTCAAGGGTTGCCCCTTTGCCTAAGAGCCATCACCACCCCAAGGCCCTGCAGAGTGGGAGCACTTGTAACTCCAGCAGATTGATCTGTTTGTGCATATGGACTGACATTCAAGTTGAATAATACAGATTAGGTGCCAACACAACCATGGATATGAGCTGAAGCTGCCCAGGTGCCTGGCCACACCTGTCTGGGGTATTTTGTGAAGAGTTTCAAGGATCTGCCATTAAAGAGCTGCAGATATGTGGGATTTTGTGTGGGATTTTGGAGTGTTTAATCTCTGGGCTGACTGTGGAGTACAATCCTGGTGCACAGGGTTGTTTCCTTCAGGGTGCAGGCAAGCCCAGAAGCAGCCAAACATTGGAGATAAACCCTTTATACAGGTTGCACATGTTAGCTGGGGTGGGCAGAGCTGTGTTCAAATGCACAGAAATGCCAAAACCTGGATAAATAAAACAGAGAGAACCACACAGCAAGGAAACAGCACCATTGAAGGAGAAACACAACTAGTGTGATCACCAGCAGGTCTCTCCCAGTTTCTGTCCACCAAGGAGAAACATCAACACCACATTGCCATTGCCTGCCTTTTTACAAGCCACTCTGCCCAATATTGTGAACCTTTTGGAGGTTTGGATTTGATTGCAGCACCTGTTAATAGCCCGGTTTACAAGCAATTTGCTGGATTTTTATTGTTTCTTTTTGGTGGGTTTTAAATTTTGTCACTTTTTAGGTAGCTCTTCCTGCAGAGACAAATTACTGGGGTGGTGTTGGGACCAGAATAGCTGTGTGTGCCATACTTCTCCTGCCTGTTTAGCTGAGTGCCAGAGTGGCAGTGATACATTTGCCCACACAGTCCAGTTGGGATCTAAATCCCACTGGAGTCAGTGCAGTGCTTAAGGCCAGCTCCTGAATGCTGCTCACCTGGACCAGATGGAAGCCTTCAGGGGGCTGAAAGGAGAGCTCAGACTCTGGTCCCATTTAATATTTGGTTATTTGTAATGTGACCAAGGTGGATGCAGCTAGGGTAGAGGATCAGGCAAGCCAAGACTACGTGCCAAGAACTGGAGGATGCTTCTCTTCCCGTCCAGCCCTCCCTCCAGCCATTCTCTTCCACCATCTCCCAGCACTGCCTAAAGGTGGAGGACCCTATTTAATTAAGTAATGAGAATCGAATATGATAGCTACAAGCATCAGCTAATTGAAAGGAGGGAAACTGCAAATGAGAAGTGCCATGAATTCAGTAAAAATCAATCAAATTAGAGCATCTCATCATCCCTTCAAATGGGCCTGATCGCCTCCCTCCTTCTCGCTGCTTAACCCTTTGTACCACCAGATTTTTCTTGCTCATAGGCAGAATGCTGAAGAGTCACACAAAGGGGCAGAAAGTGGCATGTGGCCACCCTGATGCTTTCATCTTCTAACAAGCACAGTTGGCCCCATGTTTCCCTCTCCTCTCTGCAGGTTTCCTCTCTTTCCTTTCCTCTCCTGACTACTGGCAGAGCCCTCCTTCCCTTAAGTCTTCACCAAAGAGTACAACAGCAGCACCCACCAGAAGAGGAAGAAGAAAAATCCCACTTAATCAAAGAGAATATTAAAGCTGAGCTGTTTGTACAGCAACAGGCCTCAAGATTGAGAAATCCCCTCCATCGGCAGAGGGAAGAGCAAGGGAAAAGAAAGAAGATAAAAAGGCATCAGAGTTTTAATTAAGAAGCTGCATCCCTTCTTCAGTTGTGGCTTGTTTCCAGATCGTTTCATTAGGCTTCACCCTTTAAATGCTTGTTATCAAAGATGTACAAACTCCACTGACTTGGAGCAGGCTTTTGCTTGAAAAACCCCTGTTGGTGGGGTTGGGTTCCTGGCATGGGTGGGAGGCTGGGCAGCAGGGGGAGGAGGAAGTGGGAACTGTCATCTTGGGGCGAAAAACATCCTGACCCCAATGATTTTCTTCCACTGGCTTTGTTGCCTAATGGAAACTGCCCCCAGCCAGGCAACCTTCAGGGGGGTTGCTTGTGAGCTTATGCATGGCAGAAAGGTAAAACAAGGTGTGTGATCATTAAATGTTTGTTGCAGAGAGCTAATCCCCACTCCCCATCCCCCCCGAGGCTTATTAGGGCATATCAGGGGGCACAGCAACAACCAGGTGTTGCTCTGACTCTTCAGAAGGGACTGTTTCCACTGGAGCTTGGTTTTGGTTGAGTCCGTGAGCATCTTGTGGGGAATATCCTCCCTCATCCCTGCTGCTGGCACTGCAGGAGCTCCATGCCTGATCCCATACACTGCAGCAGAGTAGTTGGGCCAGTGCCACGGTCCCAAACCCCTCATCTTATGAGAAGGGCCACGGGTCCTTTCATGGCCACCAGTCCGTGCAGTAGTTTCAATTAAAGTGCTAATGAGCCCTTACAAATTGGGCTGCAGAGAAATGTGCTGGTTTCACCCCAAGGCAACCAGATGTGGTTTAGGATCCAGAATAAAAAGAGAGCCTGTAATGTGGGTATAATTCCCCATTCCCTGCATTTCCCCTTTTTGGCTGCATTGTGCAGGGGCCTGGCTGCAGTGCTGGGCTGGGAGGGATACAGGTCAGTGCTGTGGAAAATCCCCATCTCCAGCAGTGTTCACTGTTTCACCTGGAGCAGAGCTGAGAGGGCAGGATGCCTGGGCTTGGCGCTGGGACACCAGGGCTTAATGCCAGGACACCCCAACTCAGTGCTGGCACCTGCCAAGGCATCTTGCCTAATAATGAGCAGAGCAGCAGGAGTCAGGGGGCACGAATCCAGTTCCTGGATATCTCAAGCCCGTTTCCTTCCCTCTGGGAGCAGAAACCCTAAGACAGCAGATGAGCCAGTTTTGTCTCCCCATCTTGGAGGAGCTTTCTCCGTCCCACTGGCAGGGCTGCGTGGGGACCTAAACTCATGTTGGTTTGCAAAGCACTCGACACCTCCCTTAGGTGCAGGATCCTGCTTTCATCTCATTGCCAGATGAGGATGAGTCAGCAACCCTTGCTTTCCTCCTCGTCCTTGTTTTAGGGACCCAGGTGGCCACCAAGGTCAAAGCCACCATCACTTTGGTGTCCTGAATTTAGGGCCACGCTCTGACATTTCCCTCTTGAACCAAATCTTCAATCCAGCAGCTTGCCCAGCCCTGGTCCCACTGCTGGGTCCCATGGCAGCTGCTGGCAGCGTGTTCCTGCAGCAACTGCTGGCCCTGACAAGCCACGTTAATGAGGAGGTGATGGACCGTGGGGTGATACAGCTGAAGCACAGCAGAGGTGGCAGCGTCTGCCAGGGCACGGGGGCACACATCACCCTTAATGAAAGGGGAGGGGGCACTGGCAGCAGTGTCACCACCAGGGCCCTGCTCAGCCCAGCGAGGGGCTGGCTTGTTCAAGGTCTGCAGCTTTTGTCCTCAGGCTGGTCCAGAGGGACCTTCCCTGCCTTGGAGCAAACTCAGACACCAGGTTTCAGCCTTCTGTTTTGCCTGAAGGAAGGAGGAAGCCAGGACACCAGCCTGTAGGGTGACTGCCATCACCTAGACACAGGTGTGGCATTTGAGCTCAGCTTTTAGGGTGACCTAATGAACATCTTAAGTAGTTTGGGGAAAACTTATTCTTGGACACGGGGCTCCTTTGCTTGATTTCAAGCCAGGTTGTTTCTGGCTTTACACCAGAAACATCTTCAACTTTAGTGTAACTGTACCCAAGGAAATTGAAGAGGAATCGGGCTCTCTTTTGATGCAACTATGCAGGGTCTGGTCCTGGCACAGTTTTGTCTCCTTGACTCCTGGTAGCAATGTGCTTCTGAATCGCTGGAAGTTATTTCCCAATACACCCCAAAGTACACACGTGGGCCCAGTTAGGCAGGTGAATAGTTTAGCTTGTACATTGCTGTTGTACTGTGATTGTCATTGCTCTACAAGGAGCTTCAGATGTATCTCAAGTGGAAGCAATAACCCTAGTTTTATAGGAATGTAGAAATACACACCCAGGCCTAATTCTGCAGAAGAGCAGAGCCACCCTCTGAAGTACCATGGATGTGATTGCTTTTTCCAGCTCCAGGGGAGCTTTTCTTGAGCAAATTATACAGAGTCCCATTTCCATGCATTTGGCTTCAGGGGAAAGGCAGAAGAAAGGCCTAGGTTGTCGTGAGTTATTAGTGAAGCCTCTCCAGCAGAAATCTCTCCAAGGTGCAGCTCTTGGTATGTCTTCATGTGTCTTCTGTTGGCTGTCCACAGCCATGAGAGCCCTGAAAGATATATATACTAAGAAAGGGACCTAATTCTTGGTATCACCCATGTTTACATGGAAGTACAGACATCACAAGAGACCAGCACCGAGCCTGGGGTCAGAAACTGACCACGTGCATGTGAAAATACAGACTCAGACTTACAGAGTTAGTGATCCTTAAAAAAACCCACTGTGTCCAGCAGTTTGAAGATGCTTCTCTAGTAAGTGATTAAAGCATGTGTTGTATCCACATTTGAAGGAACCAAGGGGGAGGTTTCTCCTGGAGAGCCTGGCCCATGCGCATTTATGTCTGCCCTGTACATTTTAGCTCAGTGCTTGTGCTCTGGTGAGTCGCATGTGGATCTCTGGGCTCCATTTTCTGTGCATTGCCTTTTTTTTTTTACCTGATCCCTTGGATTTCCTCCAAAAATACAAGCTGTTGTTTGGGACTTTGGATCTGATGTGTCCTTGATGCACCCCTTGCTGGAACTCACTGAGTTGCTTACAGCTTCTGGTGTTCATGCCAATCCAGTGCCATCCTTTGTCCAGCCACAGTCACTTCCATATCCTACAAATGTCTCTATTTCCTATCTCTCCACCCTAGGATTCATGGACTATTTTCCATGAAACAAAAGCTGAGGGTGGTGGTAGCTTGGGCTTCCTTCTTTCCTTGCCAATGGATTTTAAAATAAAAAATAAAAGACCCTTGTGATTTGGATTGGGAAAGAAAATGATGGGGAGAGAGAGAAAAAGTATTTCTCAACATAATGAAAACACAAATGGACAAGATAATTATCTTCATAAGGGCTTGGATCCATGACAATATGTCTCATTTTATAAAGCCCATTAGAGTTGGAATTTTATACAGAACACTAAAAGAAACCTAAAAATATAAGGCAATAGAGTGAAAGCAATGGGGATTATTAAGGGGGGGGGGGGGGGGGGTATTATATTGGAGACAATAAACCCTGGAAGAACCAGGAAAACAATGTTCTAGTAAAATCGTAATAAATGACTGTGGTTTAATCACTTGGTAAATAACTAAGATATTTCTGCAATTTTTATAGTGTCACTAAAAAAAAAGAAAATCTCAAACCCCTGTGCATTAACGATTCAGCCAAGATGATTTTTCTGGAGACAGAATTACAGAAGAGTGTCATTCTAGCAATTTACTTTTTTAAATAATAATATATTATTTTCTGCATGGATCCACTTTTTCAGCCTCTCCTGTGCTTTTAAGATATCATTTACCATTAGTTGGTTTTCTTCCCTTTCCCCACTCAGCAGACTCTTGAGTCTTTGAACACACAAAATTATATTATTCTGAGCAATCTTCCCCACCACAGCAAAAAGCAAACACTCAGGGAAACTCCTGGAGGATCTCAGTTTTAATAATGATCTTTCATGTGCTTGGCCCCTAATTGCAAGATATTATATGGGTGGTTTAGAAAATATAAGCACATTTTGCATGACTTTCTCTTTGCCGATTAAATAGCTGAAATCAAAAGGGTGGCTGTTCTTCCTCCTCCCCCCACAAGTTATGGTTTGTTATATTAAAATGAAGTGCTTTAATTTAAAAACCTTTCCTTTCTTCTGAATCGCTCCTGTGCAGTTGAGTGAAATCCAGCTGTCAATATTGTTTTGAAGTGGGTGGGTTAAGTGCAGGGAGGAGGTGCCCAAATGCCAGGGATGCTCCATCAGCAGCGAGCTGACCTGCTGATCTCAGCCCCGGGCAAAAACTACCTGTTCATGACAGCAAACACCTCATTCATGTTTTCATGAGCTTTATTTATCCACTCCTTATAGTTGCAGCATCAAATATGGGAACGTGATGTGAAAACCCCCCTGGATGAGGGGGACCTGCAGCCCCTGTGGTGATGGGCACTGCCCGACGTCAGGATGCAGGAGCTGATGTGGGGTTTTTGCCTTTGAACATCTCATTTCCCTTTCCCTCCGATCGCCATCTGGAGGGGCTGACCTTCCTGCTTGAGTCTCTTTTAGTTCCCCTGTAATATTTCCTCAGCACTTGAGCCTGTGCAAGGAGAGCTGTGATCAAAGCTCCCTGCTGCATTTTCCAAACAGCCTCTTAATGCAGTAAAACTGCGTCAGGGGCACTGAGAAACTCAAAGCTCTGTTCGTTGGGAAAACCAGCCACATGTTTCCTCCCCCTTATTCACATCTCACAGTCAGCAAACCCTTGTGCCATGCTTGGTTTTGATCCTCCTGGCAGTGTTGTTGCTCCCAGGACACACACATCAGCTCCACCAGCATGAATGGGAGCTGCAGGTCCCATTGCAAAGTAAACTCAGAGGTTGTTTGTTGCAAACTAAGCAGCTTTAGTTGCAAACATATCTTCTTGGTTATTAAGCATGGAGCTGAAGTTACCCAAGGTACTGCTGCACCAGCTACCACCACCATGGGGCTTTGCTGTGATGGGTGCTGGGGGAGGTTGAATATTAGACCCAACATTTGTGTGCATCAGAGCCAAATTCCTGTGTGGCCCCAGGGAGATCAGGCTTGAGATGGAATTGCAAAAGGCTTGAGTGTCTCCACACCTCAGTTCCTGCCATGTGTTCAGTTTAGCTAAAGGAGCCCTTGCTGTATTGCTTGATTGGTGGAGAACATTGCTCTGTCCTGCCCCAGATCTGGCTGCACTTCCATGGTGCTCAACCAGCTCCATGGTCCACTCTTCAAAGAAGGTTTTAGCCCATATGTCATGGAGCTTCAGCTTGTCTCTGTGCAAATAAAAAGAGCTAGTTTGCCTGGAAATGCCATGATAGAGGCAGATTTTGAAAGACCTCAGGCTTCCTGGATCTTCCCATGGTGGATCCACCATTCCCTATAAGGAAAAGCCCCATCAGCCAGTGCCTGCCATCGTCTGAAGATCCCTGGAGCCATGTAAATAAAAAGGATAAACATCATCTGTAAAAGTTTTGGTCTCCTGCAGTTGCTTAGAGAAAGCTTTAAAATATGACCCCTTAAAAGCTCAAGGCTCAGAAGAGAAATAGAAGGAAAACACTAACAGTTACTTTTTTTTGAAGTGCCTGTGATTTTTTTACTTTTTTTTTTTTTTTTTTTAAGCTGGTCCCAGGAGGTAGGGACATAAATCATGGGTTTATTTGAACACATGGATCGGGAAATGCATCTCTTTCTTTTTCCTTGGAGCCAGAGAGCTATAGATGCTTAAAGCTTGTTAAGTCCCTTAAAATGTACTTCTCCATCTAAGACAGTTCTGCTCACAGAGTCCAGACCCAAGCAGCCCTTCCAGAAGTCCAGCTGTTGCCTGAAATCCCATCATTTTCTCAGAGCAGCTTGACCCCCTTGGTGCCAGCTCCTCCAGTTCCAGCAGCAGAACATGCTCTGTTTCCCATGTGGATCTTATTCTGAAGGGGGGGGGAGAAAGGATCTCTGCCATAAATCAAAAGTGGAAAGCAATTCTTAAAACCAAATTTAAAGTCCTGAGCACAGAGCTTTAAAACAAAAAATATTAAAAACCAAACCTACTACGTTTGCTCCCTGGATGGCAGGGCAGGGAAATAAATATATAAAAGCTTGAATTAAAATTCCAGGGAAGTCATCCAAAATAAATATGCAATATTTTCATGCAAAAGACCATAACATTATTTTTATTTTTTGCTCCCAGTATTATCAGACTACTTTACATTTTAATAAATGCATAGTTTTGAAGGGAAAAATAGTATTGCTTTGATATGGCAGAGATAATTTGATCAAATAACGTATTAGGACTTCTCAGGACTGCATTATGGAGGGAAAATGTTTGTTTCTTCACAGTATTTGTCTATCTAATAGGCAATGATTGCAAACAAATAATTATATTCTGGAACAAATGGGGGAAAATTAAGGTTATCTGGCATGGAACAGCACAAAAAAATCTGGTAAGATAACAGTAAGGGAATAATGTATAGCAGAGTGTTTTTAGAGATAATTGCATATCAATCAGCTGATTGTGGGTTGAAAAATCAAGCTGGCTGATGGTGTGGCAGAGGAGATCTCTGTCCTCTTGCTCGCATGATGAAAACATCGCATGCCACGTCCTGCAGGGCAGCTTCTCCTCCTCCAAAGCAGCCTTGGATCTGCTAAAGAAGCTCCTGATGGCAGTGGTGGCCTCCTCGTGCCATATTGTACCCAGTGGTCCCACTCTCCACGTAGGAGCTGAGCTGATGGGGAGAGGATGGATGGGTGTTCAGTGATTTGTATGTTTTTGCCATCTTCCAGCCATCGAGCTCCTGGGGACACTCAGCAGGGAGCGTCTTGACTGGTCTTGTCAGATCTATGAAACTGGAAGGTAGCCATGGTGAGCATCCCTTGGAGATGCATTGGCTGAACTCTTTGGCCACAGCCAAGGGTCACGGGCAGGTAGAAACTGCAGGTTCTTAATGACTATCACATGTCATGAATCTTTTGCTTTAGTGAGGAGTGAAAGAACAAAACTAATAATTATTATTGCTCTTTGTCTGCTTGTCTGGAGCCTGCCCGGCCGCTTATGAATGTGGGGCTCAGTGTGAGTCCAGTTCTTGTAACGAGCTGCTGAAACTGCCAGGTTTAGAGCTCCTTGAGGGAAGCCACGGAAAGGGGAATGGCTGACGTGGAGTCCCAAAATCATTAAAATCACACACACTGAAAGATGTAGAGGCAAGACCAAGTAGTAAGTGGCATTCCTCTGTGCAGGGCAGCAGCAAAGGAGGTCACCCCGGGTGGGCTGCAGGGCCATCCCTCCCAATGGAAGCAAAGGGGTGGCACCCAGAGCAGATTTTTTATTTTTCATTGCTTCATCTCCCTGATCACATCTCTGGAGGGTTGAGGGCAGGGACCAGGTCATCTCCCCAGTGCTGCCACCTTGATGCATGGAGCAGGCTGGAGGAAGCATCACAAGCACCAGGGACAACGTGATGCCACCGGTTTTTGCTGCCCATGTTTTTTTCATGTGTGTGTGTGTGAAGGGCTGTGCACGAGATCAAGGCTCCTTCAAGCTGGGAATGGGAGGAAAAGCAATCCAGCAAGTGTTCGGCAGGTATCTGGGCTCCTTCTCAGCACCAAGAGCTGCATGAAGAGGAAAGTGGGAAGCACATCGCTGGTCTTAGTGAGCTCACCCATGGGCTGGCAGCCACGAGCTATCATGGAGACATGCCTGTATTGTATTTCCCCCCTGTATGTTGGGGGTAAGGAGGGAAAAACCCTTGTGTGCTTTTAAAGGTCTGATTCCCCTGCTTTTTGCTGGTCCTGGATGAAAATACATCAGGTGGGAATCATCGGTGGGTTTGACTTCTTATTTTAGACTCCCTGGTGCATCCTCATGGACTTTACTACTCGGTTGAGATTTATCTCACCTAAATTTTCCTGCCTGTCTGTTGTGGGTAGGATGTCACCTGGCAGAGGAACTGCTCTGTGTTGAGGAGAAAGATTTTGGAAAAGCCCCTGGGACGCAGACAGCCACCTCTGCAGCAGCTGAAGTGACATGTACTTCTGCCACCCAGCACTCATCTCTCCCACCATCCATCCCCCTGTCACACACTGTATGTGAGCAGCTTTTTCCTGCACAGCACAGACCAATTCTCGCTTTCCCTTTGCAGCCTCTCTGCCATAATCCACTTAGAATTTGCAGCTTTTTTCTTTCCTGTGAGCCTGCCTTTAAACTCTTGATGTAGCTCTTTTTCCATCTGTTTCTGCCTATGCATCTTCTCTGCGCTCTGCCTAATGACTTACTCTCGCTAGGAAGAGACTGTATATTAATATTATCATTATAATTCTTCTTTCCACCACTTCAGATCTTGTGAGGAATGTAATTGCTAAAGCAGATTTTCAGTTACATCGTGATAAGGGAGCAAGTTACGGGGGAGGTTAGACTATCACTTTGCTCAGTAGTTTCAATTTCCCTTCAGTGTTGCTTTCTGAAGGACCCCAATTGCACAGCGAAGACAAATCCCACACTAGCGAATTCATTATTAACATTGTTGTTCCTGACATTATTAAGTTAGTGCCTGGCAGTCCCAATTATGGGTTGAAATCCCGTCGTGCTACGGGGGCTTGATTCCTGTAGAACTCCTCTTCCATCAGTCACGGGTCCTTCATCTTCAGCTTATTCTTCACCCCAGATTTCCCTCTGGATTCTCCCAGGGAGAATATTTCCCTCTGCCTTTTGCTCCTTCCCCAGGAGACCAAGGGATGATGTTCCCCTGCAGATAATGCACCCTGAGGTGTTTATTCCACTCAATTGCAATGGAGTTAATGGTCTCTGTGGGTTTCATACCTGTCTCAAATTAAGCTTCATTTTGTGGTTGGCTGAGGAAACCCAGGGAAGTGGCTTCACTTCATCCCCAGAGCAGGTTCCTGCAGGTTCCAGGTTAACGGGACATGAACGAAGCAGCAGCCCTGGTGCAGCCTCCTATGTCAGCTTCTCCCATGCCAACCATTTCCCACTCTTCCTGTGCCTGCTAGGCAGGGCTCCCATCTTCCCAGGAACCACAGGAACACACATAAACAATACAAATAACCAGGCTGTTGGTGGATTTGGTAACTAGTGTGTAGGACTGGGGTTTATTTTGGAAGGATGCTCTCCTCTGCCCACCTTGGGAGTTTTAACTCCAGGCTGCTGCTCTGTCTGCCCCTTCAGCTGCCTTTTCACTAACAAGCTTCCCTGCATCCGACAGGGTCAGCCCTGTGGGAGAGCTGAGCCTGCCCAGCACTGCCTGCTGGCACCCCCATGTTAGGGAGATTGATGGCTCAGGAGTGCATTGTACTTATTAAGTGGAACAGACTATTTTCATTAAGAGATGCTGACATTATTAAGGCCACTTAAATATCTCCCGGCGATGGTGTGCCCAGCATGTGCTCAGTACAGTGTGTTCTCCAGTTTGGCTGGGACACCCAAAATTCATCCATCAGCCTTCGACTCGTTTGTGCTCGTTATCCCGTTTCATTTGGACAGTCCCCTTTTCTTCCTCTGACGCTGTTCCAGGGACTCAGGTGGGTTGGGAGCTGGGGACTGAGACGCTTTCATTATTCACATGGCATGCACCTGAAAATTGCATTGCCTGCTGGCTTCTAAATTGAGTACATTAAATACAATGCATTAAACCTCCAAAGTATGGAAATAACCAGGGAGGTCCTCAGATTTAAGACGTTACCCGGCGGAGTCCCGATTTTAGAGACTAGTGAGTTCAGATAATAGACGGACACGTTGTTGGTGCGGAGCCAGGGGGGAGAGGGGGAGAAGTGGTGGAAGGAGGCAGCCAGATGGGGTCCTGCTCAAAGAGGAGATGCTGCGTGGGATCCTGGCAAAGAGGAAGAGTTGGGCTGGATTAAAATGCGGCAAAAACCAGGCTTCATCCCCTGCCCAGCTGTCTGTTCTGTCAGCTTTTGTGTTGGGCATCACAAGTGGGCTGAGGGGGTCTGAGCTGGGCAAAGTCCTCAACTAACCCTGCACATCAGGGCTGGTGGGTGAGATGCTGGGTTGGGCATGCCAAAACCCCACTTCTTCCCCGTGTTCTGCTCATGCACTTCTTTAAGTTCATCAGTGGCTCATTTTTCTGCACCCAACAAGGCTTCTCCAGCTGAGGAGTGCTTGGGGAGTGCTGAACACTGTCCCTTTGGCCCTTCTCACTGCCTGTGAAAGGGCATCACCATCACTGAGCAATTACATGTTGAGCATGGGAAGTTGTTGCTGTTTTCTAAGTGGGGAGACTGAGGCACTGCAAGGAAAATAAAGCCTTGTCCAAGGTCAGACCCTCAGTAGCCATGAAGCAAAAAGCCAAGCATCTTGAATTGTGCTTTATACCCACCACTCGTCTGACCCAGTTATCTCAGCATTATTCACTATGTTACTTATAATGACATGCCAGTATCTCCCTGAAGCACATATTTTTTCATTAAAGGCAGCAAAGCCGAAGCAGGAGCTCTCCCATTCAGATAAGATGTTCAAATTGTCTTTGGATTTATGTAGCCCATTTCACCAGTTGCTTGTGGTGGATCTTTTCAGGCCTCAGAAGCTTCACAGATGGGTTTCACAACCCCCACGCATGCAGACAGACCCACATGCAGACCTTTGGAAAGGTTTCTCACACTGCAGCTTTCTCCAGACCCCATTGTAGCACAGGACAGTCGTGCAGATCAGGAAATGAATAAGGTGAAAAAATTGAGTTTCAACTGGGAATTTAATTAACTGGAATTAGATTTAGATAGTGGATTTCCACTTCTGTGATTAGAAAAGCACTGCAGGTTCTTCGGTGACCAATAGTGATCAAGACTTTTGATCTAAGATTTCACCTTGAGAGAGGAGCCCTTGATAATTTGGCAGCCCCTTAACAAGAGGCACCTGTGGCTCAGAAGAGGGCAGCAGTTGGAAAATTATATTCAACAAATGGCTAACCTCTGTCTTGTTGACAGAACCTGTCCACCTTTTGCTCGACCTCTCCACCACAGGGCCCCTAAGGAAAGCAGAAAGGCTCCTCTGCTTCTAAACTGCCTTTTTGCCAAGGAAAAATCCTTCTGTCCCCACAACTCTGGTTTAGAGACTGAATCCGAATCCAGGTTTTCTTCTTGTCTTCAGGTTGTTCCACTTTTGGGTTTTGTTTTCACTACATCTCTGGCTGAGCTGCCAAGTTCCTCCTCCATTAAGACCAGTCGTGGTCAGCATGTTTCCCATCTCCTGGCTGGAAGAGCATCCTGTAGTGCCACCTCCCACTCCCCCACGCCACCCTGGGCTCCCATATTAATTGAATAATATATTTTAATGGCAGGCCTGGCAGCTTGCTCTAAGTGATTGTAAACAGGGAGTCTTACATGAAAGGAGAGACTGCAAACATAAAATTTTATGGCTTAACACTAGCAATTAGAGAAGGACAGGGGTATATTTTGGAGCAAAGGTTCTTTCTCCCTCTCTTTAGAAAGTCTGCTTTATCTGCATGGCATTCC